>NC_089746.1:16092194-16107194 GCF_040412425.1 Macrobrachium rosenbergii
TTGCTAGGAGTTATGTGTAACAAACAATAATTGTAGGTGATCTGTACACAAACGGACTGGCGTAGGGGAAGGCATCACTGAATAATACGATTCGAGATCTCTCCTTGTATCTGTGTGTGTGTATGTGTTAAATTTAGCAAAATAATTATGTACAGTTTATAATCTCTCTCTCTCTCTCTCTCTCTCTCTCTCTCTCTCTCTCTCTCTGAAATCATAAATCCTCAAACTTTTTCTATTTACTTTTTCTTTGTCATTTCGCATCCAGCAAGTACTGCTGAAAAGTCTCTCTCTCTCTCTCTCTCTCTCTCTCTCTCTCTCTCTCTCTCTCTCTCTCTCTCTCTCTCTCTCTCTCTCTCTCTCAAATCCTAAATCATCAACCATTTTACTTTAGCTTGTTCTGTATTGCTACTTCGTAACCAACAAAGTACTGCCTAAGAGTTATAGTCTCTCTCTCTCTCTCTCTCTCTCTCTCTCCCCATTATACGTACGTATATCTGAAAGTAGTAGTGCTACATGCTTAAATTTCTCTCTCTCTCTCTCTCTCTCTCTCTCTCTCTCTCTCTCTCTCTCTCTCTCTCTCTCTCTCTCTCTCTCTCTCTTTCATTATATCCTTGAAAGTAGTAGTGCTACCAGATTATGTTTCTTGATCCAATTAGTTCGTTTCGAAAAGATAAACTTAATCTCTTTAATGTGAGTTGCTAGAATTAGAAGTGCTTAGAGGGAGCTTAAACAATTTTCCTGCCATTGTTATTATAGAATACGAAGGCCACAATTAGCCAAATTTGGGTCCTTGAGGCGCAGTCTACAACAATCAAGGAAGTGGAGAGACATTGTGAATCGATAAATCTGCCTTAACTGGTTACCCATAGATCAGTTTAAGTAATACTAATAAATTTTTCTGTGAAGTTATATTTGCATATATCAGTATATAATTTCTCTTATTATTATTATTATTATTATTATTATTATTATTATTATTATTATTATTATTATTATTATTATTATATAAAATACTGCATTGGTAATTTTAAATTTATTATTATTATTATTATTATTATTATTATTATTATTATTATTATTATTATTATTATTATTATTATTATTATTATTATTATTGGTAAAAATATATGCGTATCTGCTCATATTGACCGTGCCATTTCTTGTTGAAACACACTGAAAAATAAATAAACAAAACTGTTTATCCGTAGCTACCTCGTGTAAACATCTCGGTTTCAGCTCACGAAGACATAAAAACAGTATTTGAAGACGCTGTGTGAACTGCCTCAGTGGAGAGTAACAGGAACAGAACTGAATTCTAATTTTGCTTTCTCTCTTTTCCTCGTGCACTTATTATTTAGTGGATTTCCTATACATTTGTTTTATGTTTAGTCTGGCTCTTTTACTTTTCAGTTTCGGATCAGAATTTTGTTTGTTTGTGATATTAAAATCGTACGTTTTTCTCTCTCTCTCTCTCTCTCTCTCTCTCTCTCTCTCTCTCTCTCTCTCTCTCTCTCTCTCTCTCTAAATTATATATATATATATATATATATATATATATATATATATATATATATATATATATATATATATATATATATATATATATATATATATATATATATTTATTATATATATATAATATATATATATATATATATATATATATATATATATAATGTGTGTGTACATATACAAATACAACTCTTTATTAACTATCATTGTTACAGTCAAGATCTTTTCTAGTTTGTAAAAAATGTCATGACTTTTGAAAAAGTGAAAGCTTAGAAAATAAAAGAGATGTTGCATTTTGAGGCTGGGTACCTGATGTTTCTGGTTTACCCTAAAGCACGCTTTGCTGCACTTTCACTTTCACTTTCTTTATTTTCCCCATTCTATTTCCGCTACTTCTCCTCTTGCGTATTTACTAGTTATGGATAAAGAAAACGGGGGAGACCTCTTATAGAAAACGGACTCCTCAGTTCCAATCTTCGTTTCATCCCCGATACAAATTTTGGGGGAAATGGGTTTTCCTTGTACTCTTAGTTATATGTCGCTTTGTTTGCTTGTTTTTCTGTCCCTTTGTGTTTGGCGAGTCATTGTTTACCCAGGCTCTTTCTCTTCCTGCACGCCAGGTGGGAATTGTTGTTGAAGTCTTGCCTTTGTTCTGGTATGTGCGGCCATGGGTACGTGTCTGCTTTGATACAAGCGTTGAAATACTTAACCAGTTATATATATATATATATATATATATATATATATATATATATATATATATATATATATATATATATATATATATATATATATATATATATATATATATATATATATATATATATATATATATATATATATATATATACATTAGTGTATTACAGTCAATTGGGAAAATTAAGCAGTACATAAATTGTCTCGAATTTTGTAGGCAAAATGCAGTGCCACTTTCAGTCGCGTATGATGTGATCAGTTTTTTGTTATGCCGTGTAAATCAGATCATTTGTTTAATTTGGAAACAACAGATTCCTACGGAATTGTGATTAGTGTGCATTCTTTAAGTGCTTTCTAAGATGCTGATCTTGTTTTATTTAAACTTTTATTAAAGTTTAAAATAAAACTTTTATTAAGTTTTATTAAACTTTTTTTGCCTGAAGGGAAATTTACTGGGAATGAGAAACGTTTTTGTATGTGTTTATTTATTTATTTATTTATTTATTTTTGTCAATTATTAACGTTAGAAACTTTTTTCCATTAACTTGTCACCTTCATACATACAGTAAGCACCGTTTCAAGCTATGTTATTTCCTTTAGATCTCTTACTCAGTTCCATTGTATTTTTTTTTTTTTGCAAGAATTCTAGAAGACCTAATGAGGAAATACTTAGGTTTATTCAAGGGAACGCAGTATAGCAAATATTCTACTAAAAATAAGATCAACAGGTTTGTCGGTAATTAGTTACATTTAACTTAATTAGTTATTTTGGAATTAAAAAAGCTTGATGATTTTGTACTTTATGCTTAGAAATCTTTACTTGCAAGAGTTAAGAATGCGATGCAATTTCAATAGCTAAAACGTTATTCTTCATGATGGGCCTAAGTGTCTTCGGCGCAATCGAGTTTTCTGTATATCGTATAATGAAGGCCACTGAAAATAGATCTTTCTCTCGGTGGTCTCGGTATATTGCTGTATCAGCCGCGGCCCATGAAACTTTAACTACGGGCCGATGGTGGCCGATCCTATATACTTGCCAGAAGCTAACTTTAATCTTAAATAAAATAAAAACTGCTGAGGCTAGAGGGCTGGAATTTGGTACGTTTGATGATTGGAGGGTGGATCATCAACATTCCAAATTGCAGCTCTCTAGCGCCAGTAGTTTTTAAGATCTGAGGGCGGACAGAAAAAAGTGCCGACAGACAGACAAACCGGTCACAATAGAAAACTAAAACCTGCCGAGGTGAGAATGTGATACAATTTCAAGGGCTAAAACGTTATTCACTACTAATTTCCAGACAACGCACAAACAACTGATAAACAATAAAAATACAGAAGAATAGCAAAAATGACTAGGGAAAATTATATGAAGAAATGAAGGGAATTACTTTTATTTTCACATACATCTCCTGGAGGCTATCAGAGAGAGAGAGAGAGAGAGAGAGAGAGAGAGAGAGAGAGAGAGAGAGAGAGAGAGAGAGAGAATACCCAAAGCTAGCAGCACTAAGATTCATTTCGTAGCAGAGAGAGAGAGAGAGAGAGAGAGAGAGAGAGAGAAAGAGAGGAGAGAGAGAAGAGAGAGAAAAGGAGGAGAATACCTAAAAGCTAACAGCACTAAGAATGCACTTCATAGCAAAAAGTGAGAGAGAGAGAGAGAGAGAGAGAGAGAGAGAGATAAGAGGGAAAATCTTAAAAGAAGAGAGCCCTGATTGCAGGAGTATGGCAAGATATGGAGGGGGATGTGGAAGGGGAGGAAGGAGAATCGAAATGGTTGTTTATGAAGTAGATGGGGGAGAGAAAGGGCGAGTGATGATGCAAGAGAGTGTCAGTTGAATGGCGTTGGGAAGAGGTCGCTTGAGTGTGGCATCAAGGAGATGAGAGAGAGAGAGAGAGACCGTGGAAGATGACGATGGGGGGAGAGAAAAAGGTTATAGGACAGGACGATGGAGATTGAGAAAGAGAGAGAAAGAAGTTACAGAAGCTGGAAAGAGAGAGAGAGAGAGAGAGAGAGAGAGAGAGAGAGAGAGAGAGAGAGAGAGAGTGGGATGGAGATTGAAAGAGGGGGAGAGAGAAGAGTTGGGGAAGATGCCGATGGGGAGATTTGAAGAGAGAGAGAGAGAGAGAGAGAGAGAGAGAGAGAGAAAACTGAAAAATGACGGTGGGGAGACAGAAAGAAGTTGTATTTGTTAACGAGGAAAAGAGAGAGAGAGAGAGAGAGAGAGAGAGAGAGAGAGAGAGAGAGAGAGAGAGGAGAGAGAGAACTTGTTCACAGAACCGGAAGTGACGTCGTCGGACCTGAATCTGATGGATGATTGCCGCAAAAATGGCCTCTCTCTCTCTCTCTCTCTCTCTCTCTCTCTCTCTCTCTCTCTCTCTCTCTCTCTCTCAGCATCGTCCCTGTCCTTCTCTATCGGTTGGATGTTTGTGCTTCTTTCCCATTTGGTGATGACCATCGACCTGATATTGATCATTCTGAAAGAATAAAAGCCTCTCGCTCTCTCTCTCTCTCTCTCTCTCACTCTGTAACTTCTGCAACTTCTTTCTTTCTCTCTTGCCGTCTTGCACTCTCTCTCTCTCTCTCTCTCTCTCTCTCTCTCTCTCTCTCTCTCTCTCTCTCTCTCTGATAATTTTGTTTTCATTATGGAGTACAAGGTATGAATTTTAAAAAGTCGATTTGATTTTACCTCTCTCTCTCTCTCTCTCTCTCTCTCTCTCTCTCTCTCTCTCTCTCTCTCTCTCTCTCTCTCTCTCCGTCCGTCCAATGGCCTCAGACCCTCATTCTCAGCCGAAGGCAACAAGGTACGTAGTGTCTCAGCGCCTCTTCGTCTCCGCTTCCCATTTTCCTAACTCCGGAGATACAGGAAATTTAAAAGCACCATTTGCCATAAATTCACGGGTGCCGTAAATTTGCCATAAATTATGATCCTCCAGCCTCAGGAGACCTTTATTCTCGAAGGGGTCGATAATATCTGGTTTTCATGGTTGGCAAAGAGG
Organism: Macrobrachium rosenbergii; assembly: GCF_040412425.1. Classification (NCBI taxonomy): domain Eukaryota; kingdom Metazoa; phylum Arthropoda; class Malacostraca; order Decapoda; family Palaemonidae; genus Macrobrachium; species Macrobrachium rosenbergii. Next base: position 16,097,397 of record NC_089746.1, read on the forward strand.
GGGAGGGGAAAAGAAGGACTCTGTAGGTGGTGGGGTGGGAGTGGGTGGGATTAGGTGGGAGGATGTTGGTAAGGGAACTAAGGTGGTATTTGGGTAGTCCTAGGCCGTCTTACCCCTAACCATGAGTATGTGCAGGGAGGGTGTAGGGGTGGGGTGGGTAAGGTTGGGGTTTGGGGTAGGGTGTAGGGGTGGGAGTGGGTAGTGTTGGGGTGTGGGGTAGGGTGTAGGGGTGGGGGTGGGTAGGGTTGGGTTGTGGAGTTAGGGTGTGGGGGTTGGGGTGTGGAGGTAGGGTGTGAGGGGGTAGAGTATGGGGATGAGGTAGGGTGAGGGTAGGAGTAAGGGTGAGGGGATGGGGTAGGGTGTGGGGGTGTTGGTACGGGAAGTAAGGTGTATTTGGGTCGGGGCTTATCCTGGACCCCCCTCTCATCCCAAACCATACGTAGGGCCTAAGTGAGGGAAAGCGGAAGGGGGAGAGGGAGTGGATCCTTATGGTTAGGGGGAGGGGGAGGGGGAGGGGGAAGTGGCTCCTTGTGGTTAACTAAATTAAGGCCCTGAAAGGAAAGGAACGTAGAAGTTTGAGATTTTAATTTGATAATTCTCTTAGAGTGATTTTAATGACTCTCGGCTCTTCAGTGAATTTGAAAGAGATTCTGGAGTTTATCACATTTTAGCATAACTATTAACGTTCTGGTTTGTCCTAGCGTTAAAGTGGTTTATTGTGGAGTTTGTTAATGGTTTAATGTTATTTTTTTATTTTATTAGTGGATTTCATGCGTTCTGTTATGATTTGTACATGGTTTTTAATTTTCTCATTTGGTGTCTACAGATATATGTAATAAAAACGCTACCCAAATTCTAGCAAGTATGATAGTTTTGAAACTAAATGCTTAAATGCACACGCACTCTCTCTCTCCCTCTCTCTCTCTCTCTCTCTCACACAAACACACATATATATATGTATGTGTGTATAATTATCTCTCTCTCTCTCTCTCTCTCTCTCTCTCTCTCTCTTCAGTGTTGGCATGCAAGTATGCATACTTATGGACATGGATACATCACAGTGCATTCATTTACGTATATACGTATAATATTGTCGGCTTTACAGGTGTCTTTAATTAAAATCATTACCAAAAACTCATGGCTTAGCGGCCCACATCATACACGAAAACCATCTATTAAGAATCAACTTGAATTTTATTTACTAACCATCGTTCAGGAACATCACCTAAAACACTTCGTTCAACATCATCCGAATATCTTCAAAGAAAACAAGAGAGAAAAGGAAAAAGAAAAGGTTAGAAGGACTTCCTTTTATTTAAGTAATCGTCGTTTCTCGGCAGAGCGCTGACTGTACTATTTTCGTTGTTCGTGTTGTGTTATTTTGTAAATAAATTGATGTTTCTTGTAATCTATAGTGAAACGAAATACAAGCGCAGAATTGAAGGAAGATATTATAGTAATCTGATACTGCAAATTGCCATTGAAAAGTCTCCCTGAGGAGGATGCCGTGCAACTGGAACTTCGGAAGTTCAGGCGAAAATGCAGTGCGTTGCTACCCTCATACAGTTCTCGTACTTTAATCATTGCTTGCATTTTTTCTATTTATTTATTAATTTTTTAATTTATTTTTATCTTTTTGATAAGTGATCTCTTCTTTCTGTATTTCCCATTGCCTTCTGTTAGTTCTTTCTAGTAATCAGATACAGCGCAGGAGTAGTAGAGTGGACGAAGGCTGAACTCCGTAGCATAGACCAGAAAACTAGGAAACAAATGACAATACACAAAACACTACACCAAGAGCAAATACAGACAGACTATACATAGCACGAAAGAAAGGAGGGAGAGGGCGACTAAGCATAAAGGACTGCGTCAACATCGAGAGCAGAGCACTGGGGCAATATCTGAAAACCACTGAAGACGAGTGGCCAAGGAGAGCATGGGAAGAAGGACTGATAAAAGTAGACGAAGACCTAAAAATATACAGAGACAGGAGAATGAAAAGCAGAACAGAGGAATGACACAACAAACCAATGCATGGACAGTACATGAGACAGACTAAAGAACTGGCCAGCGATGAAACATGGCAATGGCTACAGAGGGGAGAACTCAAGAAGGAAACGGAAGGAATGCTAACAGCGGCACAAGATCAGCCCCTAAGAACCAGATATGTTCAAAGAACAATAGATGGAAATAACATCTCACCCATGTGCAGGAAGTGCAATATGAAAGATGAGACCATAAACCACAGTAAGCGAATGCCCGACGCTTGCACAGAACCAGTACAAAAAGAGGCATGATTCAGTAGCAAAAGCCCTTCATTGGAGCCTGCGCAAGAAACACCAGCTAGCTTGCAGGAATAAGTGGTACGAACGCCACCTGAGGGAGTGATAGAAAACTATCAGGCAAAGATCCTCTGGGACTAAGGTATTAGAACAGATAGGGTGATACGTGCCAATAGACCAGACGTGATGTTGATTGACCGAATCAAGAAGAAAGTATCACTCATTGATGTGGCAGTACCATGGGACACCAGAGTACAGTAGATGAGAAAGAAAGAGAAAAAACTGATAAGTATCAAGACCTGGAAATCGAAATAAGAAGGATATGGGATATGCCAGCGGAAACTGTACCCATAATCATAGGAACACTAGGCACGATCCCAAGATCCCTGAAAAGGAATCTGGAAAAACTAGATGCCGAAGTAGCTCCAGGACTCATGCAGAAGAGTGTGCTACTAGAAACAGCGCACATAGCGAGAAGGGTGATGGACTCCTAAGGAGGCAAGATCAAGATGCAACCCGGAACCCCGCACTATAAAAACCATTCAGTCGAACAGGATGACTGTGATAGACAAAAAAAATTGTAATAATAATAAATAAATAAATAAATAAATAGATAAATAAATAAATAAATAAATAAATAAGTAAATAGGTAAATAAGTATAATAATAATAATAGGAACTTGATATACCTGCTACATGCTGATGAAAAGAAAATTGTAAGACGAATAGAGAAGACTACACAAATTAAATGCTGTGAAAGCAGCTATAATGTTCAACGATGCTGCCCTCAGAGGTCTCCCTACTACTACTACTACTACTACTACTACTACTACTACTACTACTACTACTACTACTACTACTACTACTACTACTATAATAATAATAATAATAATAATAATAATAATAATAATAATTAAAAGGGAAGTATTACTAAAACAGAAATTGATAAAAACACTGCAACAATTGGATTATACCACTGTAAAAGCGCCACCAATGAGATATTTACAATAATGTAAAACGAAAGAAACAAACCACAGTAATTTTGAACTAATCTGACAAAGAATAGTAAATGCCAGCTAACCTCAGAAGAAAAAAAAACCCATATAATAAAAAAAACTCCCCATAAGATCATCCGGCCGTTCAACGATTGGGGGAAAAATGTGCTTATTCCGCTAGAAATGATTGCTAATATTTGGCTCATCATCGGGGTTATTTTCAGCCTCTCTTTCGTATTTCTCGTGGAGAATGGAGGATCCGGTCAGGGTAAGGAGGAGGGAGTGAGGGAAACTAGGGGGAGTGGTTAAAGGGGGAGTAGAATGCCTCTTTTATTGTCTATGGAATGGAGAGGGGGGGTTAGTATCCCTCCCTAGATGACGCCAGTCACGAGCGGGGTCAACTCTGCTCCTGAAGAAATGTGAAGTAATGAACAAATGAGTGATGAGTGCGTCGTTTGTAGTTGGTGATGACGGGAGGTGATCTCTCTCTCTCTCTCTCTCTCTCTCTCTCTCTCTCTCGCTTTCTCTCTCTCTCTCTCTCTCTTAGCGTAATGGTGGCTCGTCTAACTCACAGCTGGACGACCCAAGTTCGAGTCTCGATCATGACGAGTGACGAATGAGTGTATTCCCTCAAGTCCAGTGTGCCTCTGTTGACCTAAGCAGGAAATTACATATATAGTAGTTAGTCGACTGTTTATGGGTGTATCTAGGTTGAAAAGAGAGAGAGAGAGAGAGAGAGAGAGAGAGAGAGAGAGAGAGAGAGAGAGAGAGAGAGAAAGATAAAATGCTAAAAATGAATGTTCATTGCGTCGTCCAAAATGTATATCATCAAAACGGGAGCGCCTCGACTAAGCAATCTTCACTCAACTAAGGTGAGAAAATTAATATTCTCTCTCTCTCTCTCTCTCTCTCTCTCTCTCTCTCTCTCTCTCTCTCTCTGTCAAAGCAAAATGGAAATGAAACTACCACATAAATATAGGTATGAAAGCTAAAAAGTAATAGTTCTTTGTCCTGAAACGTTTTAAATTTCAGTTTAGCAAAAAAAAAAAGGCATAAAAAACCCGATGGTATAATGTATTTATACTTTTCATATTTAATTCTTGGTAATAATGTATATAAGAACAATCATTATACTTTCCTGTACAAAGCGCTAAACATCTGGATATACTTACTGTTGGTATTAAGATAAAAAACAAGCTGTCTAACATATTTAGAGTAAAGTGCTTAGTATGAAGCTGAAGGTGATAATGGAGGCGTTAGTAAAACCTTGCATTTTAAATTGATAATAGATTAAAGATTTGTGAAAAATATTTTATGTCAGAGGACGATCTGATATAAAGTTATAATTCTAAAAAAAATGATTGCCATATTTATTCCGTGTTGTACCTCGTAACACGTTACCCTTATCCTAGGTAACTACTAAGTATCATTAATCCTTGATTAGGATTTTCTATATAGTTTGAGGATTTATGTTCATTTGAACTTATTCTAAGCCTTTTCTACACCTGTTTCTTATGTTCCTCTGGTAAGTTTTGGTGCTGTTGCATAAACTGTTACCTCGACCTTGCATACCTTTAAAAAGTCTCAGACTTGTATAATTTGTACAATTTGCTAAGTTTAATTGCAATCTCTGATGTAATTTAACCTTCGGTGTTAAATTTAGATAGAGGGCCTCTGTGGCACTCTCCCTATCATCAGTTACATAAATTTTCATAAATCTATTTTAACTCTTACCCTCTCTCCACATTTCTCTCTTTATTGCGTTAAAGAGGTCATATATCTTTTCCCCGTCATCGGATGAAGAGAATCTCTCTCTCTCTCTCTCTCTCTCTCTCTCTCTCTCTCTCTCTCTCTCTCTCTCCTCTGCAGCCAGACCGAGAGAGGAGAGGAGGAAATCGTATACGACGGATGGAGTATTATTTGTAAGTGAACACATGACTGATAGGCGGTCCGTCCATTGGAGTTGGGTCAGGGTTGGGACGTTTTGGGGGAGGGGGATGAAAGGGTGGGGGCTGGGGTATAAACCTAGTCCCCTTGATGTCTGTGATAGATCAGAGGCAATTGTTTGTGATGGTTGTACACGAGCGCCAGAGCCAAGAGGAATTCTCGGTTTGCAAAACAGCCCTTTTCTCCTTTTCTCTTGCGGGGGGAAGGGGTGACTTGGTTTTTTTTTATAGAGTTCTTGTAGGATGCATTACAAATTTGTAATGATTCCTGACAGCATCTTTGGTATGACGTCAGTGCACCTCACGTGGTGCACTGTAGGATTTACTAAAAGTTGTCTTCTGTGTCCCTTCGGCCTCTATTATTTTTTCTTGTGAGTGGAAGTGGTGCCTTGAATTTTATTAGATAGAATGCATTAAAAAGTTGTAATGGTTCCTGATAGCATCTTCGGTGTACCGTCAGTGCACCTCATGTGGTGCACCGTAGGCATTACTAAAGGTTGTCTGCAGCGTCCCTTCGTCTCCTAGCTGGCACCAGCTTTTTTAAGCACTTTACTCTACCTCCATTCCTACTTCTTTTCGTCAGTCTTGCTGTCCAACCACTCCAACTCCCTCTTCATTGTCTTAATAAGCGCCGAATGGCTAAAAGTGCCCCGGTGCTCGGATTAATAGCAATTTTTTCATAAAATAGCCAGTTTTTCAGAAATTAAATCAAAGGAAATCAGTCTTTGGTAAAACGACTTTTAAGCGTTTTTGAATCAATGTTTTATTTGAAAATTTGTTTTTGTCCTGGAATCTGCAAAAGTTTCGTTATCTCTTTGCACCTTATGTGACTTTAAATTCGCTTTGGCCGGTTTTTTTTTTCTAAATCCAGAAGAGGAATAGGCTTCGATGGTCAGCTTCCAATTTTCGTCGTCGTGAAGAGGGTAATCTGGGATGTGGGCCTTTATGGCCAACTATTTATCTCTGGGTTTCTTTTGTGACATCAGAGTCATTTTCCTCCTCCCACTTCTCTTCCTACTCCTCCTCCCCCTCCCCCTATACTCCCTCTTCCTCTTCCCGCCCCTTCTATTCTTCTTCCTCTTCCTCTTCCTCTCCCCCCCCTCCTCCTCCTCCTTCTCATCTTCCTCTTCTTCCTCCTCCTCTTCCTCCCATCCCTTCTCTTCCTTCTCCTCCTTCTTCTCTTCCTCCTTCTCCTCCTCTTCCTCCTCATCCTCCTCCTCATCTTCTTCTTTCTCCTCCTCCTCCTCCTCCTCCTCCTCCTCCCCACCCCTTCCCTTCCTCCTCCTCCTTCTTCTCTTCCTCCTCCTCCTCTTCTTCATCTTCTTTCTCCTCATCCTCTTCCTCCCACCCCTTTTCTTTTTCTTCTTCTTCTTCCTCCTCCTCCTCCTTCTCCTCCTCTTCCTCCTCCTCCTGTACTTCCGATTCTCTTTTCTCCAGTTTTCCTTTTATTTTTTAGATTTCCCCTGAGGGGAATGATGGAACAGTTCCAAGGAAGGAAATGATTAACTTTGACGTTCAGTTTTATGTCGAGTCACTGAACAATTATTAATTTTTTTCCAGTTCATTCTCTCTCTCTCTCTCTCTCTCTCTCTCTCTCTCTCTCTCTCTCTCTCTCTCTCTCTCTCAAAATGTACAAAGGGAATACAATTGACTTCTCGCTGCTCTTTCTCTGAACAGAAATTTTCAGCTTCGAAAAGAGTAAAAATTCTCTCTCTCTCTCTCTCTCTCTCTCTCTCTCTCTCTCTCTCTCTCTCTCTCTCTCTCTCTCTCACACACACACACACACACACATACAAAACGTAGGAAGGGAACTAAACTGACTTCTGCTCTCTGCTCTCTCTCTGAGCAAAAAATTTCAGCTTCGAAAAGAGTAAAAATTCTCTCTCTCTCTCTCTCTCTCTCTCTCTCTCTCTCTCTCTCTCTCTCTCTCTCAAAATGGTATTCCATATTGCAGACGACCATACATCACGCAGTATTATTTTGCAAGCACTCGTGAAATTGCTCTTGGAAGAGCAAATTAGGTCATGCGTCAAAATTCAGCCCTATAACGGCCTATTGCAAGTGCTGTTTATAGTTTTATGGGCAATACTTCGACCATCCTCACGTAACGAGATATATTTCATGCAGTCTCTTGTGCATGAAGAGTAAGAGGCTTTCACCTGACACTCCGCCATCACGCGCGAACATAAAAAATGCGCCGAAGTCTCTTCGGCGCAGTCGAGTTTCCTGTGCATCGTATAATCAAGGCCACCGAAAATAGATCTATCTTTCGGTGGTCTCGGCATAATGTGGTATGAGCTGCGGCCCATGAAACTTTAACCATGGCCCAGTGGTGGCCTGTCCTATATCGTTGTCAGAAGCACGATCATGGCTAACTTTAACCTTAAATAGAATAAAAAACTACTGAGGCTAGAGGACTCCAATTTGGTATGTTTGATGATTGGAGGGTGGATGATGAACATACCAATTTGCAGCCCTCTAGCCTCAGTAGTTTTTAAGATCTGAGGGCGGACAGAAAAATTGCTGACAGAAAAAGGTGGGGACGGACAGACAAAGCCGGCGCAATAGTTTTCTTTTACAGAAAACTAAAAGCTAACATATCGTTTATACGTAAATGTTTGTTGCGCTGTGTGAATGAGATATTTGATGTTTAACAAATATGTTTGTTGTGGTGTAATGCGACGCATTATTACCCTAAAACAATTCTCTTTTTATTTTAATATAATTTACTTACGTTTTTATTTACTTATTTATTAATTATTTTTTTTCCTTTCTAGTTACTGATATCTTCTTTACTACCCCAGTACAATTCAACTTGTATTTGAATATTTTACTTACATATTTATTCATATATTTATTTATCTTTTTATTTTCCAATAAATGATCTCTTCTTTCCGTATTTCCTGCTATTTCTTTCAAATGAATCTCATATTCTTTGAAAGCTTGAATTTCAAGTCAATGGCCCTTGTGGCCTTATTCCACATGCATAGGGTTCATCTTCTGAATAATAATAATAATAATAATAATAATAATAATAATAATAATAATAATAATAATAATAATAATAATAATAATAATAATAATAATAATATTTTTTTTCTGGAATTTTCGATTTATTTAGTCGATTTGTTTATCTTTTATACCTGGAATGACACCTTAAAAAGCCATTGAATGAATAAAAGATAATTTTTGTTCACATATGAACCCTAATCATATGGAATAAGCCCGTCATAGGGGCCATTGACTTAAAATTCAAGCTTCCAAAGACTATGGTGTTCATTTGAAAGAAGTAACAGGAAATAAGGAAAGAAAAGACCATTTATTAGATAAGAAAAATACAATAAATAAATAAATGATAAAAATGTAAGTAAAATATTCTGAGAACATTTTTCTCATTAAATTTTTATGAGAATTTAATGCTCAGTAGATCAGCTTATTCTTCCTAATGTTCTTCCTCACCTTCTCTCCTCTATTTTTATTACCCTTCCTCTTTTTCTCTCTCTCTCACTTTCCTCTTGAATGTTTTATCCATCTTCCTGTATGCCTGTATACAGCTTTTAATTTTTCTTTATGAATAATTAATTTTCTTCTTTCGCCAGACCTCTCTATTCCTCATCACATCACCACCTGTTTTTTTTATAAATCCTTACTCGTACCTTCCTCACGTATTCCTTCTGCATTTAACCCTAGCCCAGTTTTCATCAATGTTCTCACTTGTCGTAATTACATGCACAAATGTATATTTACATTTACCGTTTTTATGATTACATTTAATGGCAACCGTTTAAATACATTTATAACCTTATGATTACATTTACAACTGCTTTTTCACTTACTGTCTGACGTTTATAGTAGTATACGTGCACATCTTTTGACGAATATAAATAAACATGTAGCTTAAAAACTCACGAACAAACTTAATGTCACGGTGGGGAAGGAATCTAACAGCAGAGGGAAGGTTTTGGTGCTCCGCTAAGATGAGAGAGAGAGAGAGAGAGAGAGAGAGAGAGAGAGAGAGAGAGAGAGAGAGAGAGAGAGAGAATCCTATCCAACACAGCTCGGTCGTTAGAGAACGACATTCGATTTACAATTGCTTAATTCGACCATCAGTCTCATCTTACTGTCCCCCACCCTTTCAGTGACCACGTCTCTCTCTCTCTCTCTCTCTCTCTCTCTCTCTCTCTCTCTCTCTCTCTCTCTCTCTCTCAATAGTCAGTGTCTATCACTCAGTGAGTCAGATGTATCTTCTGTCATTTAAGCAATTGAGGAATTCGAAACTCATTCTCTCTCTCTCTCTCTCTCTCTCTCTCTCTCTCTCTTTCTCTCTCCTTGCATGTAGCTTTATATCCGTTTGTCTATATATATATATATATATATATATATATATATATATATATATATATATATATATATATATATATATATATATGTGTATATATATATATACTCTGTATATATATATATATATATATATATATATATATATATATATATATATATATATATATATATATATATATACCTCCGTTCAAATTTTCTTTCTTCCATTTGATTTTCAACACTCCCTAAAAATTGT
>NC_089746.1:16112194-16122194 GCF_040412425.1 Macrobrachium rosenbergii
AAGTTGTAATACTTTTTAATAATGCATTTGTTGTAAAGTGTAGAATTTTGATAGCGCATTTTTTGCAAGTTGTAGTAATTTTCAATAATGGACTTATTTTAAGCTGTAGTATTTTTAATAATGCATTTTGGAAAGTTGTAATACTTTTTAACGATGCATTATCGTAAGTTTTAGTAATTTTTAATAATTCATTTATTGTAAGTTGTAGTAATTTTTAGTAATGCATTCGTTATAAGTTATAGTAATTTTTAATAATGGATTTATTGTAAGGTGTGGTAAATTTTGATAATAAATGTGTTGTAAGCTGTAGTAATTTTTAATAATGTATGTATTGTATTAATTTTTAATAGTGCATTTATTGTAAGTTGTAGTAATTTTTAATGATACATTTTTGTAAGTTGTAATAGCTTTTAATGATACATTATTGTAAGTTGTAGTAATTTTTCATAATGCATTTATCGTAAGTTGTAGTAATTTTTAATAATGCATTTATTGTAAGTTGTAATGATTTTTAATAATGCATTTATTGTAAGTTGTAGTAATATTTGATAATGCATTTATTGGAAGTTGCAGTATTTTTTAGTAATGCAATTTTAGCAAGTTGTAGTGATTTTTAATAATTCATTTTTATAAGTTGGTAATTATCAATAATGAATCTATTGTAAGTCGTAGAAATTTTAGTAGTGCATTTTTTGTAAGCTGCAGTAATTTTTAATAGTGCAAATATTGTGAGTTTTATTAATTTTTAATAATCATTATTTGTGAATTTCATAATTTATTAAAGTGCAGTTAACTGATTTTAAGGAAAAGCTTACTCGTTTCTACCTTAAATGAATAATTTCAAATGAGGATTTAAATGAAAGGTCACTTTACATAGCATTCGTAAGTAAAAGTGTATTTCTAATTTCTAATCATGAGTCAGTGCCACGAAATATTTCATCCAGCGAAAGACACAGTCAAGAAGAACCATTATCGCATTCTGCCATCTCAGAGTTTTGAAGTGAAATTTACCGTTGTATACTAAAAATTATAAATTGAGAATTGTCATTTAATACGGATATTAATTAGTAATTAGAATTTCATGCACAAATATTCCGTAATACGTTTTCTAAGAATCGTTTTGATATATATTTTTTTTATTTTACGTTTTAAATATTCATGGAAAAGCGCACGTGAGAACGGCTCATGCTTGGTTTGAGTTCACGTCGTTCATGATTTTCAATTGACAAAAAGCATCTTTTCTCTTATGTTACATCAGTGAAGCATTGCGCGAGAAACTCTCTCTCTCTCTCTCTCTCTCTCTCTCTCTCTCTCTTTAAAGTGACTGAATTTACATTGATTTTCGCACGGTCTCTCTCTCTCTCTCTCTCTCTCTCTCTCTCTCTCCAAAGTATATTTAATATGATTGACTTTACATTGATCATCGTTTGATTTCCTCTCTCTCTCTCTCTCTCAAAATGTATTTAATGTATTGACTTTACATTGTGCTTTGTTTAATTTTAGCACAGTCTCTCTCTCTCTCTCTCTCTCTCTCTCTCTCTCTCTCTCTCTCTCTCTCTCTCTCTCTCTCTCTCTAAATCTTCCCCTGCCCGGCGTATTCGCAGATGACGGAAAAGGCTTCGTCGTCACATCGATAGTCGGCAAAGTAGTAGAATCTGCTCTTATCAATGGCGGCGCAGTTGTATCTGTCATTGCCGTCAGGTTCCTGAGTAGTGCCATAAGAATCTTTGGTTCCCCAAAAGGGCGTTCCCATTTGGACAGTGGAATTGTCCGACCACAGCCACACCCCTTCCGTCGCTACATCTGTGGCGCCTATCCAGTAAATCTCTTCCGCAAAACCTGTTCAAATTACCGTAACGTATGATATATATATATATATATATATATATATATATATATATATATATATATATATATATATATATATATATATATTGTATACATATATGTTTGTGTGTATATATACATATCTATATATTGGTCTGTATATAGCCTATATAATAAATGTATACATATAAATATATATTTACACATATATGACATATATATATGTATATATATATGAATATATACAGATGAATATGTATATTCAAATGTGTATATATATATACATACATACATGTATATATATATATTATATATATGTATATATATCTTACAATATCAAATATATCTTCCTTCCATTATTAGCTAGCCAACTACTTTTACGTCTTTTGAAGATCTGGCCTCAAAAAAGATAACCATCTGATTATCTCTCATCAAAATGTGCTGAGATCTCATTTGAGTACTGAAGTACCCTACTTAAGTATATTCTCTTTCATGAAGAATGTAAGAAAATGTTTCTCATATACTTCACGTATTTCTTTTTTTATAAGTGCTCTCTTCTTTCTGTGTTTCCCTTTGCCTTCTATTATTTCTTTTCTGATGAAGACCGTAATATTCTTTGAAAGCTTTGAATTTTAAGTCAGTGGCCCCCTTGGGCTTGTTTCGTATGAATAGGCTTCCTTTTCTGAATAATAATAATAATAATAATAATAATAATAATAATAATGATGAACACCATATTCTTTGGAATTCTGAATTTCAAGTCAGTGGACCCTGTGGGCTTGTTCCATATGGATAGGGTTCTTCATCTTCTGAATAATAATAATAATAATAATAATAATAATAATAATAATAATAAAAATAATAATAATAATAATAATAATAATAATAATAATAATAATAATAAACACCATATCCTTTGGAAGCTTGAATTTCAAATCAGTGGCTCCCGTGGGCCTGTTCTATACGAATATGGTTCATCTTCTGAATAATAATAATAATAATAATAATAATAATAATAATAATAATAATAATAATAATAATAATAATAATAATAATAATAATGAATTCCATATTCTTTGGATGCATGAATTTCAAGTCAGTGGCTCCTGTAGTAGGCTTGTTTCATATGAATAGGGGTCTTCATCTTCGGAATAATGATAATAATAATAATATAATGACTATCGTATTCTTTGGAAGCCTGGATTTCAATTCAGTGGCTGCTGAAATAGGGTTCATCTTCTGAATAATAATAATAATAATAATAATAATAATAATAATAATAATAATAATAATAATAATAATAATAATAATAATAATAATAATAATAACATTGCACGCGTAGACTTACTCTGGTTCTGGAGAAACTGAACTATATCGAAGAAGAAATTCGGGCTGTCTATCTTAACGATCTCCCCATAAATGGAGTAACAGGCCTCCCTCATATATTGCCAAGTGCCGAATCCCATGTTGTTGAAGTAGAGGCAACGGCCCCCTACGTTATGATAAGGGATGGGGCAATCTGAAAAATAATTTAAAACATAAGAAAAATTAAAAATATCCTGGAAACTGCAAGGCCTTCTTCCCTGTAGATATGCTTGTCTTAATTTTCCGTTTTTGAATCTTAGCTTCTTTTACAGAAAAGGATATGGAAATGTTTTGTGGTTTTCAATATCTAGATTGGCTGTGAATGTTTACTGTGTTTTTTCGTGACGTTCTTATGATTGTGCTGTTAATTATTCAGTAAGTCTCTGCGTGGATAGTACAAAGCATTTTGACCTAATTTTGAGTTTACTTTTATGCAGACTAACTCGCATACTTATAAAATTACACAGATACTATATATATATATATATATATATATATATATATATATATATATATATATATATATATATATATATGTATATATATATACAGTATATACACACAGTATAAATATACAGTATATATACATTTATATATATGTATATAAATTATATGTATGTATATACCATATTAAACTCCCACAAATCCTCTACACAACTGTTTATTGCCTGATGGTCTTGTTAAGTTGTTTCGTCTCTGTCTGTATGTTTATTTATTTATTTTTCTCTCTCTTTTGTAATACTCAGTGCGAGTGCAGTAGTTTGTTTTTAACTTCCTTCTGGGTAGGTTGTCACAGCTTTTACTTGTTCTTTTAGGATAGGTTTTAGTCATTTTATTGTGAACGTTTTATTGTAATTGTAATTCTGATTTGTGATTTTGATTTTAATTTACTGATTGCCACGTTCCCTGTTTGCAGCCTAGAAAATGCAACTATGAGGAGTTATGAAACGTCGGCATTATAATAAAATGCATAAGGACAGTGCCATTCCCTGACCTGCCTTGGATTGTTCTTCGAGCTGTTGCTCGGAAGTTAGATATATATATATATATATATATATATATATATATATATATATATATATATATATATATATATATATATCTATATATATATATATATATATATATATATATATATATATATATATATATTTTTTTTTTTAAGTATATATCTACCGTTTACCTTCATACTCTCTCAGTTCTGGTGTGGAATTCAGAAGCAGTCCACTGGCTGAAAAAACTGTAGGAATAAAAAAAAGAATATTTATTAGTCATCGATACTAACGTAATGAAAATATTAATAATCTGAATGGATTCGCGTGCACCTCTCTCTCTCTCTCTCTGTCTGTTTAAGGTTGGTACACTCTTGGATATGGAACTTTGGGAAAGTTGTGTCAAATTTCTGTAAACGAATAGATAATTGATATCTTAGTTGATATCTATACATTTTTATATATATATACAGATATGTACATATGTGTGTATGCATGTATGTGTTTATATATATAAATATGTATATATATACATATATATATATATATATATATATATATATATATATATATATATATATATATATATATATATATATATATATATATATATATACAAAGTTCAAATATTAAGTAAATACAACGCAGTGACATTAATTACATATTAACTTGCAAATAACTACTTTTTCTAAGTCTTCCTCTCCTCCTGCAACAGCTTAGGTGAACAGAGGTATGAACTGGAACAAAATGGAATATAGAATTTCTACCAAAGCCCATGCGCTGTGGCCTATGAGGTCATTCAGCGCTGAAAGGGAAATCTAAAGTAAATAGGTTTGAAAGGTGTAACAGGAGGAAAACCTCGCAGTTGTACTATGAAAAGTAAGGTGGGAAGAGAGAGAATAAGAACGGAGGTATAGTGAAAAAAAATGCAAGGGGTTGCAGCTTGGATCGGAGGGGACGCTGCAAAGAACCTAAAGTAATGCCTACGGTGTACCGTGTAAGGTGCGCTGGCGGTACTAACCCCTGTTGAAAGATGAAGGAAATGAGGCCACTGAAAGAAAGAGGGCTTGTAATATCGAGCCATTTGAAACAAAGAGTGCTTGTAATTATACTTACCAAAAGCTAGAGTGAGGATCACCTTGTAATGTGCCATCGCTAAGTCTTGTGTGGTTAATCGAGTTGTCCAGATCATTTAAATATCGACGAGTTCCTCTAAATGCTCCCACGCACTTCGTAAGTTTCGATAGGTCAGCTGTCTTCGTTCGCACAGAAATAAAACATTGAATGAGAGGCCCTTTTTTCTCTCTCTCTGAAATAAAAATCAAGGCATGGATTGAGATATAGCAGTTGTCTGTAAGGTGGCTTGCGGTGGCACGTGACTAGCACACTTTGATTATGTTACTACACATACACATACACTCACGCACACACACACAAACACACACACACGCACGCACACATATATATATATGTAGATATATTTATATATATATATATATATATATATATATATATAGTATTATATACTATATATACATATATATACTGTATACACACACAGACATATATATATATATATATATATATATATACACATACACAGACACACGCACACACACACATAAATGTATATATAATGTTCCAAGTGTGTTGGGTTCGCAACTGCTGTTTCTATTCCCATGCAACCCCTGAGGCTTCAGGAGCTATTCGCAATATCTTTTTGCTCATTATCGGTCAAAGAATGAGAAGAATGGATTAAAAATGCATTTAAAAATGGATCTTCACTTTATGCTGCTTATCACAGTGAGTAGTGCAGAGATTATATATATATATATATATATATATATATATATATATATATATATATATATATATATATACATATATACATATATATAATTATATATATATATTTATATATATATATACATATATATATATATATATATATTTATATATATGCATTTATGTATATATATATATATGATTATATATATGCAGTAAATAAATAAATATAAATAAATAAATAAATAATATATATATATATATATATATATATATATATATATATATATATATATATATATATATATATATATATATATATATATATCTTTTTTTATTGCAATCTAACAAAGTCCCATAATAATGAAATTAACAATTTATTTAAATTTTTATCATTTTCCTTAGGCATTTTTTTTTTATAAAGAAGATACACGTCTTTGTCGTAATTAATCGTAAAATTCTTTGATTTTTCTTATTTATCAGTATGATAGTTTTTCAGTTTTCTGAAAAGAAAACTATTGTGCGGGCTTTGTCTGTCAGTGCGCACTTTACTCTGCTCGCACTTTTTTCTGTCCGCACTTTTTCTGTCTGCCCTCAGATCTTAAAAACTACTGTTGAACATCTACCTTCCAGTCATCAAACATACCAAATTGCAGCCCTCTAGCCTCAATAGTATTTATTTTACTCAAGTTAAAGTTAGCCATGATCGCGCGTCTGGCAACGATATAGGCCAGGCCACCACCGGGCCATGGTTAAAGTTTCGTGGGCCGCGGCTCATACAGCATATTGCGAGACCACTGAAAGATAGATCTATTTTCGGCGGCCTTGATTATATTCTTTACAGAAAACTCGATTGCGCCGAAGGAACTTCGCCGCAATTTTTACCTGTTTTAATTCCCAAACAGTTAAGATTCCATTTTGAGGAATTATGAGTCAATTAAGCTGGATTTTTTTTTATATCCGAGAATCATGTGGCTATTTGTGTCCTTATATATAGGTCTATGAATGGAATGGATTGGTATATAGAATTTCGGGCAAAGGCCAAGCGCTGGGACCTATGATGAGGTCATTCAGCGCTGAAAGGGAAACTGAGGGTAAAAAGGTTTGAAAGGTGGAACAGGAGGAAAACCTCAAAGCAGTTGCGCTATGAAACGAAATTACGAGAGGGTGGAAAGTAAGATGGAAGAAAGAGAATATGGACGGAGGTACGGTAATATGAATGAAATGCGTTGTAGCTAGGGGCCGAGGGGACGCTGCAAAAAACATTCAGTTATGCCCACATTGCACTGCCTGAAGTGCACAGACTGCCCTACTCTCTTACTGGGAAGTAGTAGCGTTAATTCTCCTGACCTGTTTGTTTCTGAAGCTCTTCTGTCTCTCAACACTGACGTAAACAGAAAGAGACTTAAAAAAAGCATGCATTCCTAAAGCCAAAGTTATTTCGTAAACAAGTTTGCCTCCCTGTACTCAAGAGCGAAAAGGGACAAACTTTTATTTTCGTGAAGAATCGGTAATGTCTTGGTGTGCAATAAATGACAGTATTTAATATTTTCCGTTAGTTTTGTATTTAAGGACAGGATAAAACAGATAAGAATCAATGGTATGTATGAATAACTGGTTTAGATTTGATGATATGTATAGAAACCTGGTTTAGATTCGATGATATGTATAGAAACCTGGTTTAGATTCGATGATATGTAAAGAAACCTGGTTTAGATTCGATGATATGTATAGAAACCTGGTTCGGATTCGATGATATCTATAGAAATCTGATTTAGACTCGATGATATGCATAAAAACCTGGTTTAAATTAGATGATATGTATAGAAACCTGGTTTAGATTCGATGGTATGTATAGAAACCTGGTTTAGATCAGATAATATGTATAGAAACTTGGTTTAGATTCGATGACATGTATAGAAACCTGGTTTAGATTCGATGATATGTATAGAAACCTGGTTTATAATCGATGATATGTATAGAAACCTGGTTTAGATTCGATGATATGTATAGAAACCTGGTTTAGATTCGATGATATGTATAAAAACTTGGTTTAGATTCGATGATATGTATAGAAACCTGGTTTAGATTCGATGATATGTATAGAAACCTGGTTTAGATTCGATGATATGTATAAAAACTTGGTTTAGATTCGATGATATGTATAGAAACCTGGTTTAGATTCTATGGTATGTATAGAAACTTGGTTTAGATTAGATATGTATAGATACCTGGTTTAGATTAGATGATACGTATAGAAACTTGGTTTAGATTAGATATGTATAGAAATTTGGTTTAGATTCGATGATATGCATAGAAACCTGGTTTAGATTCGATGATATGTATAGAAACCTGGTTTAGAGTCAATGATATGTATAGAAACCTGGTTTAGATTCGATGATATGCATATAAACTTTTTTTTTTTTTGCTTGTTGTGAATATCCAGTATAGGATGTCGTTTGAATACCTTGCTATTTTTGTAGTATGCTAGAATGGATGAAATCCGTCCTACTGATCCGTTGTCCTAGTAGAATCTGTAGAGCCTAGTAGAGGTTAAGATAATTATCTTAGCGGCGAGGTATACTAATTTTGCTACGGGGTTACGAATTAATATCAAGTTAAATTTCTCTCTCTCGCGTACATCTGTCATGTTAATCTGTCCAGAAGGGCTATCCGCTGAAGATTTAAAGAAAGAATCTTTTAAAAAGGGAAAAGTGAGGCTTAAACCCCCTCTCTCTCTCTCTCTCTCTCTCTCTCTCTCTCTCTCTCTCTCGCACAATGGGAAACACCGCCTGAGATATCACGTTTGTTGCTCTGCTGTCAATCAAAAATATTCGGAATTTCCTCTTCGCGTCATTCTCTCGTAATCTCTAAAACCTTTTTAATGTAACAAGGTGTCTCCCGAACACAAAGGAAGAACAATGCGCGCATTAATCCATGAGAGAAGAACACCTGTCCTCTCAAAAGGCAGGAGATAAAGATCTTATTGACGTCCAGCATTGCGAACACACGTACATATATATGTACCCGGGGGAATTAATGGGATGGCACACGGGCATCGAGAAATACCGACGTGCTTCCAAGTGCTTGTGCACCTCTTTCTCTCTCTCTCTCTCTCTCTCTCTCTCTCTCTCTCTCTCTCTCTCTCTATTTATATATATAATTAATAGGTAAGCATATCAATAACCAACGTTCATTTATTGTCAGTTAAATGCAACTCTACGAAAGGAAACAACTGACATGCTTCCTGAATTTCTCTCTCTCTTTCTCTCTCTCTCTCTCTCTCTCTCTCTCTCTCTCTCTCTCTCTTTATCAATCGTGTGTCTGTATATTTTCATGGAATTTACCTTACATCATCATTTATATTTAACATTTATGGAATGCGTTCTCTCTCTCTCTCTCTCTCTCTCTTTATCAACCGTGTGTCTGTATATTTTCATGGAATTTACCTTACATCATCATTTATATTTAACATTTATGGAATGCGTTCTCTCTCTCTCTCTCTCTCTCTCTCTCTCTCTCTCTCTCTCTCTCTCTCTCTCTGTAGTCATCGAGGCAAAACAAGCTCGGGAAGAGCGACAACGTCACTACTGTCTTTTGTCAGTGAATTTGTGGAGCTTTCCCTCTGCATGCTCTCAGTTTGCCGCGACAGAGCGTCAAAAGAGCGACAGATGAAGCGACAAATTGCTCAATACTCCTGTCGCTCTTAGAGAGAGAGAGAGAGAGAGAGAGAGAGAGAGAGAGAGAGAGAGAGAGATCCGATAACGTGGTTGCCAGCTATTAAATTTAAACGGCTTTTAATTCCCCTCGTTTCTTGTGTCCTTGTACTATTCCTCTTCTTCCTCCTCCCCCTCCCCCTCTTCTTCTTCTTCTTCTTCTTCTTCTTCTTCTTCTTCTTCTTCTTCTGCTTCCTCTTCCTCCTCCTCCTTCTCCTGCTTCTTCTTCTTCCTCTTCTTCTTCTTCTTCTTCTTGCAAGAGACAAAAAGATATACAAAAGAATGATAAGACGATGAGTGTATTTAATTTCATGA
>NC_089746.1:16124694-16159694 GCF_040412425.1 Macrobrachium rosenbergii
ACTGTCCTCCATTGCAGTGCAACTGTGCCAGAGGGTATCTCTCCTTGCATTTTATTTATCCGTTTCTCGGTTAGCATTCAGGCTGCGCTGCTGACCGACTGCGCTCTCTCTCTCTCTCTCTCTCTCTCTCTCTCTCTCTCTCTCTCTCTCTCTCTCTCAGACTGGAAAGGGTATATCACGTTTCAGTATTCATCCGAGGAACGTCCTCGTGGAAATGTTTACTGTCAGGAGAATAAAGTCATTTCTTTTCGTGCGAGCAGAAATACGGCAGATATTTGTGGATCTAATGTTGCTCTAATTCTCAAGGACGTTTCATGTTTTTCGTAACTTGGAATTTCAATAGGTGGATCATTCTTAATAACTTAAGAGGACATTGTGGTTATTACAGTGACATACGTATCTTGGTAAAAAGTAACCAGCAATGAAAACGATTGCTCACTTGGCAACGGTGGTGAGGATGTGTCAACCCATTCCAGCTGTTATAAATGTATCTGAATTTGACAGGTGTATACTGTATATACAGTATATGTATATATATATATATATATATATATATATATATATATATATATATATATATATATATATATATATATATATATATATATATATATATATATATATATATATATATATATATATATATATATATATATACAGATATATACACATATATATATATATATATATATATATATATATATATATATATATATATATATATATATAGATATATACACATATATATATATATATATATATATATATATATATATATATATATATATATATATATATATATATATATATATATACTCCTCGTGGTCAGGTCGGCAACAGCTACTACCGGATATCAGAATTACTACGTATTCTTGCTTTTGGATCAAAGGCTTTGTTGAGACAAGCATATCCAAAAGATGTGAAGAATTCGAGAAGTTAAGAGGGCATTATGGGTAATACAATGACCAGTAGATTCTATAAAAATATACCTTGTAATAAGTTTAATTGGAAATTGTAGGCGTTGCTTATCCTTAGGATAAAAGAAAACAGTTGAGTGCTGACGAAGGTAGAAGCAAACCTATACTGTATGGATGAGACAATTCACATGTAGTTTGTACAGTACACGTTTTCTATACTGCCGCATTATCACTCGCGTGTTTGTTTTCTGGGAGTTTAGCTAAGTTTTCGTTTATATATTAACATTTGTGGATTGAGTTTTCTCTCTGTCTGTCTGTCTGTCTGTCTGTCTGTCTGTCTGTCTGTCTGTCTCTCTCTCTCTCTCTCTCTCTCTCTCTCTCTCGTTGTCCTCTGAAAATTCCTATTATTCTGTCATAGATTTACTGACTTGATTTGATTTAGCATCTCTCTCTCTCTCTCTCTCTCTCTCTCTCTCTCTCTCTCTCTCTCTCTCTCTCCAGTTCTGTGCAGGTACGGTACCGAATATTAATATTGACAGCTGTAATAAAGTGAATATCAGGCTGCGCATCTCCCGTTTCGGGAGTAATGCTGTAATCTCGTGGTTTGGTCATTTTGGAAGCAAAATTACGTAATACAGAGATAATTGGTCATTTTACCTCTCCTTTTACTCTTTGAACTGTGGGCGATTTTATTTGAACTTTTTCGTCACTTTTGACAGTATTGTTGTAAGAAACCGAAGTCAAACATTTGAACTATATTTTATTTGAATCTCTTCGATTCTTTTGATAGTATTTTTTTAAGAAGCGTGAATAAACAATTGAAAAATATAGATATTTTTGTTTTATATCATATACTTTTGAGGAACTTCACTAATACCAGAGAATGGATTATGTATTATATTGAATATTAGGATAATTATTGTAAAAAAAAGTTCGGTTTTTTTTCATTAATTTAATAGTGCTATTTGGATCTAAGAAGAGAGGAACTAACTTGATTTTAGCTAAAGTGACAAAAGCCTTATATTTCACTGAAACGCCGGAAGTCGTCGATCGAAAAAGGCATACTTTACTTTTTAAAGCAAATTTCGTTCCTGGGATTTTGTGGACTTTTCGAATTTCGTGAATGTTCCATTTTTATTCTTTAGAATTTCTTTCTTTTTTCCGTGTATTATGGACACTTTTACTTATTTAATAATAATAATAATAATAATAATAATAATAATAATAATAATAATAATAATAATAATAATAATGATGATGATGATGATGATGATGATGATTATTATTATTATTCAGAAGATAAACTCCTATTCGTATGGAATAAGCCTACAGGGGCTATTGACTTTTATGAATTACAATCCATTCAGGAATCGAAAAGTCAGGATTTTTTATTCATAGTAGTTTGTCTTTATTATTATTATTATTATTATTATTATTATTATTATTATTATTATTATTATTATTATTATTATTATTATTATTATTCAGCAGATAAGCCCCTGTTCTTGTGGAACAAACCTACAGAGGCCATAGCTTGAAATTCAAGCTTCCCAAGAATGTTATGGTGTTCATTTGAAAGAAGTTACAGAAGATAATAGGAAATACAGAAAGAGGAAATCGGTTATTAGAAAAGAAAATAAAAGATAAATTAATGAATTAACAAAAGAATAGATAAAAATACAAATAGTTAAATACAATGTGAATTGTTGTAGAGTAGTAATGCGTTGCATCTTCGCATGAACTTTTGAAACTTTTGAGGTTCCAATTGCACGACATCCTCCGGGAGACTGTTCCACAGTCCGACGGTGTGAGGAATAAAGGACCTCTGGAACTTTTAGAATGTTTCATGTAGTTCCTTTCTTCTTTTATGATCGCATAATTCACAAAGTATGTTTTCTCTTCTTTCTGATACTATTAGAATTTTTTTTTTTTTTTTGTGTATTGTTCTCTCTTCTTTAGTTTCGTAGTCTTTTGAGATGTTAAGCTTCCGTTTGCCCTTCTCACTTCCACGTCTCTTCACGGAAACGTTTGAAACCCGTCTCATTCGCGTCCAAAGGATCTCAATAAAAACGTTTTACTTTCCCCGTCCCCTGAAACGTTTCTCCCGTCTTTGTTTGACCGCTTCCTGTTTCCATTTTTATTTAATGGAATGCCATAGAAATGTTTCCTGAGCACTTTCGGAAGATTTTTGATGAATGTTTTTCTTTCTGGTGAAAGGTTGAAGAGAATATTTCCAAGTAAATATATATTTTTTTAATAAGCGTTTCTTCTGGCACATTATAGGGACACATTTTCGTGTTTTAATAGAAGTAGGTTTATCAATATATTTTTTTTTGGTAATGTCTATGAAATAAGGGTTAAATTTATCGAAATGATTTTTCTTTGGTATTTCAAAGGTTCCTTTCATTAATGCTCTGTGTATTCCAAGAAGAATTGCCTTCAGACACTTGCATAAAGCACCTGTTTTTAAAATGGCATAATTTTCTCTCAGCGTGTTTGAGCACAAGTTATCCGTTACCTCTGTGACGATAAGAAACGCGTCCATTTTTTTTTTCTCTCTCTCTCTCTCTGAGAAAAATACATATTTTTGGCCCCTAGTTCTCACGGCTACGTTTGCGTGCTCAAGAAGGGGAAGAAAAAGGTAGCGTCTTCACAACCAGCTAATTTGCGCCACCCCGCCCTAGGGGCCACCCCCCAAATGCCCGGATTACCGAGGCCGTTAATTTATAAACAGGATTTGATTCCACGCAAATGAGGTCATGCCATCGATAAAATGTTTAGAAGGGACTAAATCCTAATTAGGATGATAGGCTTATTAAAAGTTCTTTGTAATTAGAGACTTTCGAATTCTCTCTCTCTCTCTCTCTCTCTCTCTCTCTCTCTCTCTCTCTCGGTTACTTACCTGTCCTCGACTGAACATTTGAATCGTTCTATGTACGATTTTTTCTACCAATTCAATTTACGTAAATATTTTTGCCCTCAGGCATCTTTCTTCCGGCTGCCTTATGTCTCTCTCTCTCTCTCTCTCTCTCTCTCTCTCTCTCTCTCTCTCTCTCTCTCTCTCTCTCCCCCCCTCCTCATTCCAAAGATTTTTGGGTTCCCGTTTTATGTTTCCTTTTTGCCCAATACTCTTCAGAGTATTGATTCTCGTATTTCCCTTCACAATACGCGGGGGAGGGGGGGGTGGAGTTCTTTGTTGCCGTTTTGGTATTGTCTCTCTCTCATGTGTGTGTGTGTGTGTGTGTGTGTGTGTGTGTGTGTGTATCTACAAGGGCATTGTTTCCAGGATGCATTTTCTTCTGGCCCGCCCTACTGCTTTCTTCTCCTTCCTCGTATTTTTCTCTTTATTTTTTTTCTGTCTTTTTCGTGATTCCAATAATGTAGCATCGTGGGGGCCCTTCCCCCACACCCCTCCCTAATAGGGGACGTCCGTCCTCTCCCCCCCCCTCACACTTCCTCCTCCTCCTCCTCCTCCTCCTCCTCTTCTTCTTCTTCTTCTTCTTCTCTTCTTTATCCTCCTCCTCCTCCTCCCTTTTAGCCGATACCACTGTCTTCCTCTTTTCCTTCTTCCTATTTTTTTCCCTCGGTGTTTGGGTTTGTCTGTTTGATATTTCTGTTTGGACTTTCACGGAGACTGATATACAAATATTTCTTACCCCTCGTACCCAAGATTGTGTGGTGCTTTCTCTTTCTTCCTTTTCCTTTCTTGCTTTCTTTTTTTGCTTTCTTTCGTCGCCTGACTTGGCTACTGTTATTGGAAGGCATTTAAGAGACAGGTGAAGTTGTAGATACCTGTCCATGTTGTAATTTTTATGTATTTGTTGTTTTTGTCTATTTGCTGTTTTTTATCTGTTTATTGATGGGGAGTTGTAAGACTTATTCGTAAAAGCATATTTAACGAAACGCCAGATTTATGAGCGCCCAAGAAACTTGTATTTTAACCACACAATGAAAGAAAGTTTAATTTAAAATAAAAGAAAATTTCTTTTTAAACAATTCTAAAATTTTTACAACACTGCTACCTCTTAGATAAAATCTAATTTGCAGTAAATAAATTTGTATATAAAATTACTAACTGGTCCTTTGAACCAGCCCTAGAAGAGTTCTTTTAACTCAGTGGTCTGGTAAAACTACTCTTAAAAGAAAAGCTATTTAGTTTGATATGCTCAAAGACCAGGTGTCCTGACCTGCCCTACGTGCGTGGGCAAGACTGGAAATAGTTCCTCGTTAGGCGAGTGGGTTCCGTTCTCAGCTAGCACTCTGCTGGCCGCGAGTTCGAATCTCCGACCGACCAATGAAGAATAAGAGGAATTTATTTCTAGTGATAGAAATTCATTTCTCGCTATATTGTGGTTCGGGTTCCACAATAAGCTGTAGGTCCCGTTGCTAGGTAACCAATTGGTTCTTAGCCACGTGAAATAAATCTAATCCTTCGGGCCAGCCCTAGGAGAGCTGTTAATCAGCTCAGTGGTCTGGTTAAACTATGGTATACTTAACTTAACTTTTTTAACTTGGAAATGTTCTTAAATATTTGTGTGCGTGGGTGTGTGTGTATGTGTGTGCGCGTATGTGTAAGTAAACAAACAGATAGATCAAATCCATATAATAAAACCGGGCTACATGCATTGGGTTTGTTTTTTATAAGCAAAAATGAACGTTTTGGTGTTAAACATTCTGGGTTCCCATTACTTTAACATTTATTGAATATTATTACCACCTGAACAGACACCAGTAAGATTCATTTCAGAGCAAAGAGAGAGAGAGAGAGAGAGAGAGAGAGAGAGAGAGAGAAAGAGAGAAAATTTAAACAGTGTAATTTCATCGCAAATAACAAAGAAGTGGAAAATAGGAACATCCAAGAAATGGGAGGAGGAGGGGGAGACGGAGGAGGGGGGGAGGAGGAGGAATCTGCGAACTTTGATTCGACTAAAAGAAGAACAGACAAGAGAACGATCAAAGACAGATAAGAATAGAGATAAGAATAGAGACAAGAGTAGTGATAAGAATAGAGGAATAGAATAGCGGGAAACTTTATGAAAGAAAAAAGAAAGAAGCATGGAGGAGAATTCGGGAGAAAAGATGAAACTTACAGAAAGGCGAAAAAGGAAGAATGAGAGAGAGAGAGAGAGAGAGAGAGAGAGAGAGAGAGAGAGAGAGAGAGAGAGAGAGAAACCATTTTCGAGGAATTTTGGATTTTGATAGAGAAGAAATTGAGTAAATGAAAACCTGAAACGAAAAAGTGGAATAGATGAAATATATAAATTCTAAAAGAAATCGTTTAAAGGAAGAATAAGAATAAAGGAAAAGAATGGTGATACTGGTGAGATGAGAAGAAATGAATAAAATAGTAGTAAGAAAGCAAGGAAAATAAATAAAAAAATAAGAACGATTCCTTGAAATGTCCAAAGCAGAGTTTTTATTTATTTCTTTTGTTAACATATTACGCTCCTGAGAGTTATATAACTACAAAGATAATCTCGTATGGTAATCGGGATAATTACATCTCACTTGAGTGAAACAGCTTGATATGTCTATTCTTTTGCCTGTCCCCAGTTGCACAAAAAAGAAAAAAAACACTAGAGAGACAGAGAGAAATTAAGACTGACGGGTGACAAGCTAGATGGAAAATGGTTACAGACACCTGCCAGCACTCTGTTTGACCTTAGATGGACAGTCAAGTGGCCAGGCAGAAGGGGGGGTAAATATTTATAGCTGGATTAACGGAAGGGCAAAATTTTATGTACGTATACTGTAGACCCCCAAACCTAATGCTGACTTTGAAGAGAGAGGCCATTTCATCAGATACATATTCCAATATAGTCTGCTAAGTAAAGGACAGTAAGTCGAAAGGCCTAGCACCACTCCGCTGTTTCACTTTCCTTCGTGGCATTGCCTTTATTTATATATTCATCACGTTCCATATTTTCTTGATTCAGTTATACATTCCAATATATATGTAAGGTATGAGTAATTTTGGGATTGATAATTAGACTTTGATTTAAAAAAAATGATGTTAGATATTGATGTACTACATGAGCGTGAATATTATTTTATTGAATTAAAACTAGGTAAGTAAAAGTATAAAAAAAGTTGATAAAAATCGGATACATAAATTTAGTATATTTCAACATATCTGCAAGGTTTGGGTGATTGAGGGGATAGATAAGTAGACTTTGATCTAGAAAATGATAGACAGTGAAGTAAAAGAGCATGAATATTATTCGATTTAATCAAAATTAGGTAAGTGATTAGACGGAGAAATTAAAAAAACATGAAAAGTTGATAAAAAATGCAAACAGATCCCGTGATCCATATATTTTTATATATATTATTATTGTGATTGTAAATATAAATCATACACAAACACACACACACACACGCACACACACTGTAACATAAAAGGAAACAGACTGCAAGTAGAGAAATGCTGAACGAATGTTGAACTGACGCAGAGATAAATAAAAATAATAATGAAAAAGTTAGAAAATGATTGCAATCTGAAATAAATGGGAGCTGAAAACAAGCGTCGAGGAGGATGGAGGAAAGAGGAGGATGAAGGAAAGGTCAAAGAAAGTCAACAAAGAGGTCGTGAATAAAATTCACGAGAAAGATAAACAAGAAAGGCATGTTTTTATGACGTGAAGGTTAAGGATTAAAACGAAGCGGTCATCTTCCGTCCAGCTTTCTGAGGCTGAGAGAGAGAGAGAGAGAGAGAGAGAGAGAGAGAGAGAGAGAGAGAGAGAGAGAGAGAGAAAACAGTGTCTCAGTAGTTTGTTTTGGTTAGAAGATTTTCTGCACTTTCTTTTACTCCTTGTTATGCTAAGCTTTTTCCTATATGTATAATACTGTTTTATAATTTATCATTGCTTTCCCATATAGTATTTTGCGTATGTAATTATATGTTATGTATATTATATATATGTGTATATATATATATATATATATATATATATATATATATATATATATATATATATATATATATATATATATGTATACATACATACATACATACATACATACATACATACATACATACATACATACATTCATTCCTATACACTGTATTACATTTGTTTTAGCCACTTCCTGTATGCAAATCGAGCTCGCTCGTTCAGCCTTTGCGATAGAGGTTACTAAACCCATGACAACTTCATTTGCATGGCCACAAATATTCTCATTTACTTGGTACCTCTTATTGCACCATAACATTATTATTCTAACTTAGGTATTTGGAATTTTTGCTTGCATTTGTCGTTATTTAGAAAAGTATTAGAATCTGTTTGGAATTTTTTACATACAATTGTCGTTATTTAGAAAAGTATTAGAATCTATTTGGAATTTTTTACATGCAATTATCGTTATTTAGAAAAGTATTAGAATAACTGTAGGTAGAAGAAACGTAAATCAATGGTAAGGCAGAGTATGATGGAGGGTGAAAATTTTTTTATACGCTAAAGATTCAGGCTTATTTATGTGCTATTTTTTTATTTGCAGAATTTAATAATGATAAGACTTAGTATGATAGAAAAAGATTGAAAAATATGTCTGTCTGTCACAGAATCAGTCTTTAATGTATTTCTATGATTTTTGTTTGTTTGTCGGATATTTATTCCTTTTTGTTTTATTTTATTCTGTTATTCTTCTCAAAATTTGAGACACATTACAAAGGAACGTTTAAAAAACTGAAAAAATCAGATGCACTATGATATGACAAACTAAATTCACTGATCATGAAAAATTCACAAAACTCTAGATACATGGATATACATAACGATCTCTCTCTCTCTCTCTCTCTCTCTCTCTCTAGTCTCTCAATCTGTCTCTCCTCTCTCTCTCTCTCTCTCTCTCTCTCTCTCTCTCTCTTCTTAAATAGTCACAAAACTCTCAATGCAAGGATGTGCTTACCAACCAACCTCTCTCTCTCTCTCTCTCTCTCTCTCTCTCTCTCTCTCTCTCTCTCTCTCTTTCTTTGTCTTCTTAAATAGTCACAAAACTCTCAATGCAAGGATGTGCTTACCAACCAACCTCTCTCTCTCTCTCTGCCTTTGCATTTATGCAACACCATCTCTCGCTCTCCCTTACAATGAAATACACTTCGATATCCATAGATCTTTTAAAAGAAAATGTAGGACGGTAGCACCATTCGAGATCAAAGAAAATGGGAGAAGGGAAAATAAAGTTGATGAGAAAGAGTAATTGAATGAACAAAGTAAATTTCGGCGAAAATGATGGGAAATGCTGCAGAGAGAGAGAGAGAGAGAGAGAGAGAGAGAGAGAGAGAGAGAGAGAGAGAGAGAGAGAGAGAGAGAGATGGGGGAAACACACGTGACGAAATATCTGTTTAATCAAGTATGTTTCTTCTTCCTTTTTACTTCTTGTTGCGTTTTCTCGGGCAGAAGTTGGGAAGGAAAGAGTTGAGAGAGATTGGATGATTGATTGGAGAGAGAGAGAGAACAAACTCACCTGTTAGCTTACGCATAATATTGCAATGATGATAAAAATTTGACGTTACAGCTACCAGGGTCCTTTCTCCCTAAAGAGAGAGAGAGAGAGAGAGAGAGAGAGAGAGAGAGAGAGAGAGAGAGAGAGTAAATTTGTCTTTGCAAGATCTGTTGAAGCATAAGGTGAAGGTTTGTCAGTGAGAGAGAGAGAGAGAGAGAGAGAGAGAGAGAGAGAGAGAGAGGTAAATTTGTTTTTGCAAGATCTGTTGAAGCATAAGGTAAAGGTTCGTCAGTGAGAGAGAGAGAGAGAGAGAGAGAGAGAGAGAGAGAGAGAGAGAGAGAGAGAGAGAGTCATCCGTCATCTTCTCTAAAGGCTATAAGCTAGAGAAAAACATCACTTCCGGGCCTGGAGGCGTAAGCTACGCCATTATCGGAGAAATACGCCAGACATTAGAGGTGTGTGCCAAGCCTGGAATTCAACTCCCTTCCAGACACCCTTCCCCCATCCTCATCCCCTTCCCCCTGGCCCCCCTCCACTATCTTAATTAGTCTCATGTACTGCTGGACCGTTTGTCAGCTGGAACAGGGGCCTGCCCTTGGCAGAGATGGAGGAAGAAGAAGTAGAGGCCTTTATCGATCGTTTCCAGACGAGGAATGGTGGTCCGGGAGGTTCTCATAGGCCTATAGGCCTATGTTGTT
Organism: Macrobrachium rosenbergii; assembly: GCF_040412425.1. NCBI lineage: Eukaryota > Metazoa > Arthropoda > Malacostraca > Decapoda > Palaemonidae > Macrobrachium > Macrobrachium rosenbergii. The sequence continues at coordinate 16,134,755 of NC_089746.1, forward strand.
TGGGTTGGTTTGACGCTTGGACACCATTATGCGGTGTCGATGCGTGATGGGATGTTGTCAGTATTGTTTTTGAATTCGTTTCTTTGATGTCGGTTTGTAAGTCTGTAATGCTGGACTTTATATATATATATATATATATATATATATATATATATATATATATATATATATATATATATATATATATATATATATATATATATATATATAATAATATGTGTGTATGTATATATATATACATATATATTTATATGTATCTGTATATATATATATATATATATATATATATATATATATATATATATATATATATATATATATATATATATATATATATAGATGTATGTATGTATGTATGTATGTATATATATATATATATATATATATATATATATATATATATATATATATATATATATATATATATATATATATATATATATATACAATCCTTTTATAGTTAGTAAAACAAGATATTACCAATATTAATTATTCATCTTCCACCGCTAAATATGACACGTTCGCTCCCACCCACTTGAAGTTTCTTACAAGTCAGTATCGTGGCCACGAGATATTCACGAAATGAATCTCCCAATTTCCTTTGATCAATATCCGTTTCATAAGTTTCAATCGACATCAAAGAAAAAATTTTTTTTTTTTTCATTTTGCAGCTCTGATGTGACTAAAAATTCATATAGAGGTTTTTGAAGGGTAATTATCAAGTTCTCCTCTTGCCATGGCCGGTTCGCTCTTGAAGGCAAATGCTGAGAGATATTGAATTTGAATTTTGAGGTGAGTGAGGCCACTTTTCTAATGAGATTTTATGCACGTGTCTTTTAAATGGTTTGGTAAATAAATACCCCGTTTTAGATTGGGGAATTGGATAAATGAAGTTTCATTTAGAAGAACAGTATCTTTGAACAGTTAATTCTTCTGTATATATATATATATATATATATATATATATATATATATATATATTTATATATATATATATATATATATATATATATATATATATATATATATATATATATATATATATATATATATTTATATATATATATATATATATATATATATATATATATATATATATATATATATATATATATATATATATATATATATATATATATATATATATATATATATATATATATATATATATATATATATATATATATATATAGAGAGAGAGAGAGAGAGAGAGAGAGAGAGAGAGAGAGAGAATAAATATGGCCACGGGTGCCAGATCTATCGCCTTTACTGTAAGATATTTTCAAGCAAATTTTTCTTAAAAATACCTTAAAGTAAAGGCGAAAGATCTTTATGCTCTTATGTTTCTGGCTAATTTCTCTCTCTCTCTCTCTCTCTCTCTCTCTCTCTCTCTATATATATATATATATATATATATATATATATATATATATATATATATATATATATATATATATATATGTGTGTGTATATATATACATGTATGTATGTATGTATGTATGTATGTATGTATGTATGTATGTATGTATGTATGTATGTATATATACACGTCCCTGACGTGATCCCTTCTGGTTTCCTGATTTCACGATAACATTTCTCCAGATTCTATGCAATTACAAACACACTCCTTTCAGTATCTGCTTAATATAAATAAGCTTCTTTCAATAAATACTCAGTATTCCCTAACAACCCTGCATGGAAATGTTAATATGGAAATGTTAATTAGTCGGTAAGGAAACGTATTCCGTAAGAATGAACTCCTCGAGGGACCGTTAATCCATGCTTCAATACTGCTGACATTTGCATATTTAATTCGAATTACAATTCCGCGGAAGGGACATTGCTTTCAGAATACCTTCCCGTGATACAAGATGGTAAAAATATAGTAGTTGTCTCTTCCAACGTGACTTGAAGGAAGGCGGTTTTGTAGTTATATTAATTCGCGAAATCTTTATCTATTGTGGGAGCTGTGATCTAGAGAATTTATTACCATGATAAACAGTTAAAAAATGCGCCGAAGTTTCTTCGGAACAATCGAGTTTTCTGTACAGCCGCTACAGCGTATAATCAAGGCCACCGAAAATAGATCTATCTTTCGGTGGTCTCGGTATACTTCTGTATGAACCGCGGCCCATGAAATTTTAACCACTGCCCGATGGTGGCCTATCCTATATCGTTGCCAGAAGCACGATTATGGCTAACTTTAACCTTAAATAAAATAAAAACTACTGAGGCTAGATGGGTGCAATTTGTTATGTTTGATAATTGGAGCGTGGGTGATCAACAAACCAATTTACAGCCCTCTAGCCTCAGTAGTTTTTAAGATCTGAGGGCGGACAGAAAAAAACGCCGACGGACAGACAAAGCCGGCACAGTAGTTTTCTTTTACAGAAAACTAAAAGGGCTGCTTTCGAACCTCTCGGTTCCAGAAGCTTTTATTCCTCACACCGTTGGACTGTGGAACAGTCTCCCTGAGGATGTCGTGCTATCGGATCCTCAAAAGTTCAAGCGAGGATGCGATGCATTCCTGCCGTAAAATAATTCACCTTGTATTTTAATCGTTTGTTTATGTTCTTATCTGTTTATCTATTAATTTATAATTGTTTTCTTTTTTAAAAACTGGTTTCTTCATTCTGTAATTCCTATGATCTTTTGTTACTTTATTCAAATGAACACCACAATATTCTTTGGAAGATTGAATTTCAGTTCAGTGGCCCCTTTGGTGGACCTGTTCTATGGGAATAGGGTTCATTTGCATAATAATAATAATAATAATAATAATAATAATAATAATAATAATAATAATAATAATAATAATAATAATAATAATAATGTTGATATTAAAGTCATCATGGTCATTTCCATTAGCGACAGTGAATATAATGAATGATAACGAGTAATAGTGAAATAAAAACTATGAGAAGATTACAGTCAGAGACAAAGCAAATGCAGAACTCTGAGCGATATTGCAATGCAGTAAATTGCAACTTGATAAAAAAAAAGCTTCGTACACTGTTGAGAAAAGTTTCTTTATTATTTTTTGTTTTACTCCCGAACCTCATTAAAGAATGAAATATGTTATGAAAACTAAGAAAATTGATTCAGTATCATTACAGTAATGCCTTTAGAATTTAGATTGATATTTTCATTTTGTTTCCTAATAAGAACTGCTTATTGCAAGAATTACCACCAAGCTTAGGACACTCCAGATATAAATTCGAAGTAGCCTGTTCAACAGGAAGAAGAAAGTGGCACTTTTGTGATAATAGTTAGAACTTATTATACAACGTCGATTGAATATAAGACCAAACAACGTGCTCTCCAAGCTCTCTCTCTCTCTCTCTCTCTCTCTCTCTCTCTCTCTCTCTCTCTCTCTCTCTCTCTCTCTCTGTCAAACGCCAGATATAGATTCCAAGTAGCGTGTTCAGTAAGGGGAAAAAAGTGGCACTTCTGTGTTCATAGTTAGAACTTATTCAACATCGTAAAAAAAAATGTCGAAGTGCTCTCTCTCTCTCTCTCTCTCTCTCTCTCTCTCTCTCTCTCTCTCTCTCTCTCTCTCTCTCTGCTGTAGTCCGGTCGAGTATCGGCAGATTGAGCGGAGCTGACCTTATAAATTCCTGTCACTTTTTTTTAATCAGAATGAACGAATCTTTCGGTGGAAAGTGGTGTGTCTGGGGAAGGGGGGAGGGGAAAGGGAGGGGGATGTGGAGAGGAGAGGTAGTTGAAAGGGAGGGGGAAGGGGGTAAAATTGCTCTGGGAATTACCGGAGTATGGAAAGTCTCTTGCGCCTCACGGTGGAAGGGATGATTCATTTCTTCAATTATGGAATGGGGGAAAAAGAGGTGGGGAGAGGAGGAATATGAATGAAGGAAGAAGAAGAAGAAGAAGAAGAAGAAGAGAGAGAGAGAGAGAGAGAGAGAGAGAGAGAGAGAGAGAGCTTAAGGAAAAGAAGTAGCACGAGAGAGAGAGAGAGAGAGAGAGAGAGAGAGAGAGAGAGAGAGAGAGTATAGAAGTAAATGGGCAGTTGGGGGTGTTTGTTGGGGGGGTTGGTGGGGTGTGGGAAGGAGCTTGGAATGAGGGAGCTAAATATGAGTTGGAGATAATTGTTGGTTTGTACGAATTTTCCCCCCACAATATGCCAATGATTTATGGGCTGATATTCCTTCATAAAAACGCTCTCGCATGCACGCATTTATTCAAATACGCACGCAACCAAAACACACACACACACACACACACACACACACACGCACATAAAGTATGTCCAAACACTAACAAAGAAACACGTATGCATATATATCACGCTCGGAAATTTAAAAAAAAAATTAAAACAAGCGAATGACACGGAGAGGGAGGTAGAAAAAGTGTGGAAAAAGAAAATAAAGAAAATGGAAAATAAAGAACGAGAGAGAGAATGAGAGTCGACAGGTGAATACATTCTCATTTGCATGTTCCGAACGATCTCGTAAAAGCAAGCATGCAATCCATGAGCGCAAATGCATTCGCTAATTTTCGGTCATTTGCGGGCTAAAGAGAGAGAGAGAGAGAGAGAGAGAGAGAGAGAGAGAGACAGACTTCTAGGTCCTCAAATACCTAATATGTGTGATATGGTTAAAGATCTAAACTAGATACTAGAGAGAGAGAGAGAGAGAGAGAGAGAGAGAGAGAGAGAGAGAGAGAAAGGCTTCTAGATACTCAAAGACCTGATATGTGTGATATGGATATGAATCAAAACTGGATACTAGAGAGAGAGAGAGAGAGAGAGAGAGAAGAGAGAGAGAGAGGGGGGGAATTCCCCGAGAGACAGCGCAATGAATAGGAAAGGAAATGCAAAGCATTTGATTATCCATTTTTCTTACGTATTTCATCACCTCACCGCAGCTGAAGTATGCATTTTCTTTTTCCTTTTTAGAATTTGTTTTCCTTATTTCAGGTGGGATTCCCTGCTTGGTCTGTATTAATTTTGTTTGCGTTTTATTCTCTTTATTTGTGTTGATATTTGGTTGAGGGGTATGTTTATAATAATAAATATCTGGGAGTATATATAATATATATATGTACTGTGTATATACAGTAATATATATATATATATATATATATATATATATATATATATATATATATATATATATATATATATATATATATATATATATATATATATATATATATATATATATATGTTATGTATATATATGTATATATATACGTTATGTATATATGTATATATATACTGTGTTTTAAGTCCGTTATTGTTGCGTTATGTCGTAATAAATACTCCTATATCAGTGCTGTTAATTTTAGGATACAGATTGAACACAAAAGCAGATTATTCGATGAAGATCATTGGTTTTAATGATTATAATGATGATGATGATAAAGCTGCTAATAATACTGATAATAATGATAATGATATGATGATGATGATAAAGCTGCTAGTAATACTGATAATAATGATAATGATGATGATAATGATATTAATAACGATGATAACAATAATAATGATAATGATAATTGATTGTAATGATTATATGGATTACAAAGATGATGATGATGATGATGATAATGATGATGATAAAGCTGCTAATAACACGGATAATAATGATAATGATGATGATAATGATAATAATACTGATGATAGCAATAATAATGATAATGATCATTGATTATAATGATGATAATGTGAAAGCTGCTAATGATAGTGATAATAACGACAATGTTGATGATAATGATAATAATGATTCGATGATGACATGCAATTTTATTCTACTTGTCCTAAAAAGGTTATGAAGATCCGATAGCAACTAACTCTTTAGGTCTTTGCTAAAGATATAATAGAAATAATGATCAGAATGATACTGATGACAATGATAATGATAATAATAATGATAACAATAATAATGAAAATGATCATTGATTATAATGAGTATAATGATTTTGATGATGATTATAAAGCTGCAAATAATACTGATAATAATGATAATGATGATGGTAATGATAATAATGCTGATGATGATAATGATAATAATGATGATACCGATTCATATTTCACTATGCACATGCAAAATCCCTGTAACTGCATAATCTTTTAAGAAGTCGCACGAACTCGGAGCTTATGAAACGGCTGAATTATTATTATTATTATTATTATTATTATTATTATTATTATTATTATTATTATTATTATTATTATTATTCAGAAGATGAAGAGCCCTATTCATATGTAACAAGCCCACCACAGGGGCCATTGACTTGAAATTCAAGCTTCCAAAGAATATTATGGTGTTCATTAGGAAGAAGCAAGAGGAGGTAAAGAGAAATACAGAAAGAAGAGATCCCACTCATTTATTAAAAAAGAAAAAAGTAAATTGATAAATTAACAAAAAGATAAAAATGTATTGAAATGCAAGGAGAGTAGTATTGGAGTAGCAATACATTGCACCTTCTCTTGAACTTGTGAAGTTCCAATTGCACGACATCCTCAGGGAGGCTGTTCCACAGTCCAAAGGCGTGAGGAAGAAACGGCCTCTGGAACTGAGAAGTTCGACAGCGAGGCGCATTTACTGCATATTGGTGCTAAATGCTATCTTGTTCACACTGAGAGTTTCCTGTCACAATAAAAATGAAAAGGACACAAACTCGTCGTCTGCACTTCCTCGTAGTTTCATTCCATGGTTAAAAACCAATCGTGATCGTACTGAAATTTTCATACCTTTAAAAGACTCGTCGTATGCTTGTACTGAAAAAAAAATCTACTTAACAGAAAATGTTACAAAATCTGAAGAAGCATTTGTTAGAAAACTAGAGCGCTTTTTTTAAAGAAATGCAAATAAACATATGCTGGAAAACCACAGGAAATGAGTAAGTGCTTATTTCAACGAAAGAAATTATGCAGAGGATAGCAATTCTTTATACATTGCCTCTTCTGTGTTATTACTTTTGAATTTCTTGTCGTTCGACGTATTGATTTAAACTTCCTTTCTTCATTGCATTTGCCCCCGCCTCTCTCTCTCTCTCTCTCTCTCTCTCTCTCTCTCTCTCTCTCTCTCTCTCTCTCTCTCTCTCTCACCACTGATAAATGCGAAGACCTTAACACATTACTACACTCATGACTGACATGAATAAATTACTCAACATGTCCGCGCTCTGTTTATCAATGCAGAATATGTTTTTCAGTGCTGAAGGAAACAGAAGAATTATAGATAAAACAAGAGAGAGAGAGAGAGAGAGAGAGAGAGAGAGAGAGAGAGAGAGAGAGAGAGAGGATTTCTATAAGCCTTTTCTTCTCCTTCCTCCCCCGCCATTGAACGTGTCAGCAATTTTTCTTTTTTCCTTTTTTTTTGTCATCCATTTCGTGTATTATTCCTTTTCGATTCTTGTCGGTCGTTATTGAACAGGCGATCCGTCACCGGATGGGGGAGGGAGGGGGTTGTAAATAAAAACGTCTGAAGAGGATGATGACAATAGGGAAGGGGAGAGATAGCAATGATGATTATGATCATCGTCGTTTATATGCCTATCCGTTCTTCCGTATGGGCAGTGCCTTGTTCTCTCTCTCTCTCTCTCTCTCTCTCTCTCTCTCTCTCTCTCTCTCTCTCTCTCTCAGACACACAGACACATATACCATATTGGAAAGTAAATGATGCTACTGTGAAAATTGTAAATGAATTAAGATTCATTCAAATGGTATTGAAAAATATATATATATATATATATATATATATATATATATATATATATATATATATATATATATATATATGTATATGAATTTTTATCACATCATCGTGATTCATATACAAGCATTAAGCTACAAACGTCCTTTAATATCCAATTCGCTCTACCTCGGAAATAATATATTTTCATATATGTTACCGAAGGGGAATTTTTAGTTGGTAATATGTTCGTCGTCCCGTGGGCTCGAACCAACGAAAGACAAGAACTCAAGACTACAGTGACGCCTTTACCACAGGGCCAACATATATATATATATATATATATATATATATATATATATATATATATATATATATATATATATATATATATATATATATATATATTTGCGTGTGCGTGTGTGTGCAAGCGTATACGCATCTACAGGGACACCGAGAGAGAGAGAGAGAGAGAGAGAGCAGAATAAGGTCGGCGACTGATCGAATCCATTCCAGTCATGTTGCCATTCTTGATACAATTAATTCCGCATTCCGAGAGATTCCAGTCAATTTGTCGACAATTTTGTTGAGTGGATGAGGGGAGACCGCCGCTGACCCCCTCGACGGAGACCTCCTCATGCGTTTCCCCTTTTGCTGTCTCTCCCCCTCCATTCCCACTCCTCCATTCCCACTCGACTCCATCTCTCTCCTCCCCTCACTTTATTATCGAAGGGGAAATGGGAGGATGCTTCTTCGGAGTGTCGGGAGAGCTATGGGGGAAAAGCACTTCTGAAAAGTGTGGAGGTTTATAGTGTGAGTGGTTTGTGTGGATTTGCGTGTGCGCGTGTGTGTGTGTGCGTGTGAGTGTGTGTGTGTGTGTGTGGGGTTATCGATGTTTGTGTTTGCGGACTGTGCTTTTGTGTGAGTGTGTATGTGTGTGTGAATGTTGGAATATGGATATTTTGTTATGTATGTGTGTGTATGTGTGTGGCTATCGATATCCGTGTATATGTTGTACTTTTGTGTGTGTGTGGTTATCGATGTCTGTGTTTGTATGTTATGCTTTTGTGTGGTTGCGTACGTGTGTGTATGTGTGTGAAAAGTTAAATATAGACATTTTGCTATCGGTGTGTATGTGTGTCATGGGTTAATCGTGTATGCGTGTTTTGTGTACGTATATATATTTGTGTTTTGTGTCTGATTTTCTTCTTAGTTTATATACTCGTATTTAAGTAGAAGTTTATGTATGTCGTGGGTAAGGTGTGTATGCATACTTTTGTGTATGTATACTTATATACTCACATATAATATGTATATATATATATATATATATATATATATATATATATATATATATATATATATATATATATATATATATATATTTATATATATATATTTGTGTTTTGTTTATGATTTTGCTCTCAGTTTATGTGCTCGTATTTGTGTATAAGATATTATGTACGTTGTTTCTCCGTGTTGCCTGAAAACTTGAGTAACAACAAAACTAACAATGCAAAAAAGTCCCGTAAAACAACATTACTACGTCACTTTCGTCATAGAGAAATGAAAGTCCCCAAACTGAACAACAGACTTTCATAGCAAGCATTTTCAAACACCTCCTACTCCAAACACAGCTTCTTGTTATGGCGCATGCCTCATTACCAATGCAAGCACGATGAATTGCCAAAGGAAAGGGGCTATGCTTCCTGGTGCTTGTGGGTGCTTGCTTGTGAAGCAATATTGTTTCCCTTCTGCAGAAGGAATTCGTTGCCGAAATAAAGGAATTGCTTAATGCGTCGGTCGTGGGTAAATAAATTGGTTCCATTAATTGTTTTGTTGTTTCTCTGTTACACGTTCAATATATTCAGTGTCCGTCTCGGCGCTGAATGTCGTCGTTTGGGGATGAATTTCATTTGCACGCCCCAGGTGATGACTGTACTTCGTCAGGGGCTGTTTATGATTGCTGTCTTCTTTTTTTTTTTTTTTTAATACTGAGCTTTGTAGTTTCATGCTTGAATGAAGAATGAGTAGCGTCATATGAAGAGAAGGGATAAAAATAAATATTACGAGAGAATACAGATGACGAGAAGGACTGGTGTGTAGGTAAGGATATAAATGCTTAAATGAAATGCATGGAAATTTTTTTTCCCAGATGTGTATTTCTTAGGGGACCACTCACGTACATACATACAGACAGATGCAGACACACATGCACACTGTATATGTATGTATGTATGTATGTATGTATGTATGTATGTATGTATGTATGTATGTATGTATGTATGTATGTATGTATGTATAACTGAATCACAAAAATATGGAACGTGATGAATATATAAATACAGACAAAATCCACGAAGGAAAGGGAAACAATGAAGTACCGCAAGGCCTTTCGACTTCTTGTCTTTTACCTAGGTAAGTAAAGGACAAGAAGTCGAAAGGCCTTGCAGTACTCCATTGTTTCCTTCCTTCGTGGATTTTATCTTTACATATATATATATATATATATATATATATATATATATATATATATATATATATATATATATATATATATATATATATATATATATATACACACACATACATACTCGTATATACTGTACAGTGTATCTGCGTGCGTGTGGGTTTTTGTGCGTACTACTATCTCGAGTTGTCTGGTAACTATCTAGCGCGAACTGTAGCTCTTGAAACTTTGCAGATGATCCAGAATTTTTCTCTTCTCGCAATTTTGATTTTCCACTGAATGATAAGCAGTTTACTCTTGGTTTTTCATTATTTATTCTCTCTGCACCAACATTTTTTTTACAATTGAATTTTACGCGCAGTGACTAGATAATTTTAAGTAAATGGCCACTTTTGTTGTAACCATAGAAAACTGAAGTAAAAAATCCTGAAACTTTAGATGACATTTGTCTCTTTAGACGTCAAAGCTTCATGTACTAAGGATGGTGGCTTATAGAAAACTCAAAATCATAAAAATATACTCCTTACCACAAGCTGTCTCTGTGAACAGCTGATGCATATCCCAGGAGAAACTAATGAGTTTGACAGAGCTTATTGTAATGTTTTTATTTTTTTTTACAGTCTGCATTTTAAATTATTACTGTTTCTTCAATCGAGTGTTATTGCGTTAAATTATAAGAGTTGGCTACTGAGATTTTCATAATTGATCTGTTTCTTAGTCATTTCATTATATACACATATAACTGTTACTATTTTTGTTGCAATGGCGTCTGTTTTAAAAGTTAAACGTATGTAAATTTAGAAGCTTATTAAACTGTAACGCAGGTTTGATACTTTTAAGATTATCAGCGCCTTGTGAGAAATTTTATACTTTTTATTATAATTGTACAACAAACAAAAAACTGGGTACTTATATATTACGCCTTCTGAAACTTTTACTTAATGGTTTCAAGAACAACGAAAAGATTACAGATATGCTGATTCGTAAACGAAGAGTTATCAAACTTCATTTTTGTTGTTTTAGATTACCGTTGTAAAAAGGTGTTTTTCCAAATGTTGAAAGACGATAAGGAGTAACAGATTTCCCTATGCTGGTTCATAAACAAGATTTATCATATTTCATTTACGCTGCTTTCAGTTACCTTTGCAAAAGAATGTTACTCCAAATTTTTATGGACGATAAGTATTAGCAGACTTTCCTACGCTGATTCATAAACAAAGAGTTATCAAACTTCATTTCTGTTGTTTTCGATTGAATATGCAAAAGGGTGTTACTCCAAATGTTTAGGGACGATAGGAGTAACAGACTTCCCGACGGCGACGAGGGATCTAAACACAAATCGTAAAAGGGGAATACATTCACTTTTTGAAAACCTCATTTAAGGTTTCCGAAATGTTCCCCTTCCGAGGGATAGAGATTTTATTTCATTCCTTCCTAGAACGAATCGAGCTGCCAATTCGATTGGCTCATCCCTATCGACGGAATGTGCTTAAGAGAGAGAGAGAGAGAGAGAGAGAGAGAGAGAGAGAGAGAGAGAGAGAGAGAGAGATGATGATATGATCATGATGATGATGATGGGGAGAGAGAGAGAGAGAGAGAGAGAGAGAGAAGAGAGATAGGGGAGAGAGAGAGATGATGATGATGAGAGAGAGAGAGAGAGAGAGAGAGAGAGAGAGAGAGAGAGAGAGAGAAGAAGATGATGTGGTGAAAAGAGGGAAGGGGAAAAGGAAGGGGGAGGGTGGTTGTGGGATTCCTCCGGAGCGATCTCTTCACTTGTTTCACTCTTGACGGAACGCCAGGGAACATTAACGCGTCGCAAAATGGCCCCGAGATTTCGACGAATTTCGACGGGAGGGTTTCAGGCAAGTAGATCCTCTTCTTCTGAGGTCTTGGGTCGAGGGCACTGATGCTTTGGGCAAGTGGTTCCTCTTCTTCTTTTGGGGTCGTGGGTCGTGGGTATTGTGTCTCTCCTTTTTGATGAGCAGTGTTGCAGATGCAAGTTTTCGATGCAGGCTTCCTTCTTCGGATTGCCTCTGTTGCTGAAATTCTGTATAAGATGGTTTGGCAGGTCGAACGCAACGACTTGTAGATTTCTTGTCGAGTACTGTTGTCGAGTTTACGTTATCAAGACCTTACTTACATCCTTATTTGTTTTTACTTATATTTTTATTTATTTATTTATTTGTTTGTTAATTCATCTGTTTTTCTAATAATCGATTTCCTCCTTCTGCATTTCTCTTTACCTTCTGTTACTTCTTTTGAATGAACACCATATTCATTGGAAGCTGGAATTTCAAATCAATGGCCCCTTTTGTGGGCTTGTTCTATATGAATAAGGGTTCATCTTCTGAACAATAATAATAATTTTGGTATAGCTGATTGCACAGGTTTCATTAATATAGAAGGATTATTTTTTTCTGTGTAGAGAAATATTTGCCATGCTCTCTCTCTCTCTCTCTCTCTCTCTCTCTCTCTCTCTCTCTCTCTCTCTCTCTCTCTCTCTCTCTCTCTCTCTCTCTCTCTCTCTGGTGTTCTGCATGGCTTATTCAATAATTTCCACTAATGGAAATACAGTAACCTTTCGTTTCGTGATGTATTCCAGATATACCCTTTGGGACATAAAAATAAAAATAATAAAAAACATTGATCTATGCCCTACAGACAAAAAATAAATAAATAAATAAAAAAAATGGATCTGCAGAGCTGATAGAAATCATCAGCCTTTCCTCTCTTTTGTCTCCGCTTGCTCTCTTTGCCTTTCAGATTTTTCACTTTATTTTTCCAGACTTCTATTTCTATAAACAAAGGGAGAGTTTGCCGTCCCTGATGGCTTATCGTCGAAATTGCAAAAGTATCTGCCATACACAGATACGATATTTATCTTTGTGAGCATAAAATCGGATGAATAAACAGGGTCGAATTCGTCGTGGTCGTCGACTGTTGAATGGAAAGTTAGCTTAGTGGTCATACCAGTTTCCAGTTCCATAGAAGTTTCCGATCTCATATCAGTTTCCAGACCCATAGCAGTTTCCAGTACCCTAGCAATTTCGAAGTCCAGTAGCTGTCTCTGGTCCAACTGCAGTTTCCAGACCCCATGGGTGTTTCCATTTCCAAGGCAGTTTCCAGTCCCATAGCAGTTTCGAAGTCCAGTAGTCGTTTCCAGTCGTTGAGCTAGTCCCAGTCCAGTGGCAGTTTCAAATCTCACATAAATATCGAAGTCCAGTTGTTTCCAGGCATTTAGCTGGTTACAGTCCAATGACAGTTTCCAGTCTCATAGCAGTATCGAAGTCCAGTAGTTATTTCTACTCTTTTAACTGGATCCAGTTCAATTGCAGTTTCCATTCCTCATGGGTGTTTCCAGTTCCATGAAAGTTTCCAGTCCCATAGCAGTTTCGAAGTCCAGTAATTGTTTCCAGTCGTTTAGCTGGTTCCAGTCCCATAGCAGTTTCCAGTTCCATAGCAGTGTCCAGTCTCATAGCAGTTTCCAGTCTCATAGCAGTTTCCAGTCCCATAGCAATGTCCAGTCTCATAGCAGTTTCCAGTCCCATAGCAGCTTCCAGTCTCATAGCAGTGTCCAGTCTCATAGCAGTTTCCAGTCCCAAAGCAGTTTCGAAGACTAGCAATTGTTTCCAGCCATTTAGCCGGTTCCATTCCCATAGCAGTTTCCAGTCCAATAGCAGTTTCCAGTCTCATAGCAGTTTCCCGTCTCATAGCGGTTTCCAGTCTCATAGCACTTTCGAAATACAGTAGTTATTTCCAGTCATTTAGCTGGTTCCAGTCCAAAGGTAGTTTTCGGTCCCACGGCAATTTCCAGCTCTAGAGCATTTTCGAAGTTTCTCACAGCAGTTTCCAGTCCCATAACAATTTTGAAGTCCAATAGCTGGTTCCAGTCATTTAGCTGGTTCCAGCCTAATTGAGGTTTCCATTCCCATGGGTGTTTCCAGCCCATAGCACTTTCCAGTTCAATGGCAGTTTCCAGTCCAAAGGCAATTTTCATTCCCAGGGGTGTGTCCATTCCATCAGTAGTTCCAAATCCCGTAAGTATTAAAGTCACGACTCTGTTCCCAGTTCTGTAGTTCAATTCCATGGCAGTTCCAAGTCTCATGCTGAAGAAATCGAATTCTTGGCGCCCCACCCCCCTTCTCCCCACCCCTTGAGACCCCCTTTCTACCCCCAAAAAAATAAAAACGACGATCGAAAAAGACCACAAGGAGAATAAGAAGGGAAAGGAACAGCGATCGAAGGCAAACTACATGGAAGATGATGAAGGAGGGGTGCAAGAAGAGGCATTGTTTGAGTGATGATGATGATGAGGAGGAGGAGGAGGAAGCAAAGAAGAAGAAGAAGAAGAAGAAGAAGAAGAGGAGGAGGAGGAGGAGGAGGAGGAGGAGGAGGAGGAGGAGAAGGGAGTGATAAAGAGGGTGGAAATCTGTTGAAGATGGGGGAAGGATTGGAGGGCGATCGAGGAGGGGTTGTACTGAGAGATTAAGGTCGAGGGGAAGAGGAGGGGAGACAATGGTACCGTGATGAGAGAGAGAGAGAGAGAGAGAGAGAGAGAGGGCAGCGAATGACGGAAGTGAAAGATTTGCGTTATAAGATGGTGTAGGGGTCGATGTGACGAACAATGAAACGGCGATGAGGGAGTCAAAAAGTGCCAGATGCATACATACATACATACATACATACATACATACATACATATATATAATATCTCTCTCTCTCTCTCTCTCTCTCTCTCTCTCTCTCTATATATATATATATATATATATATATATATATATATATATATATATATATATAGATATATTATATATAGTTCAGCTCGTGTTATGTTTTGTATGCATATTTACATGTACTACTTGATTCTATTTATGGAATTATGTTAATTTTACTTATAATTTATATATATATATATATATATATATATATATATATATATATATATATATATATATATATATATATATATATATATATATATAACATTTGCACATACCTAAAACCCGCTGAGAAGAAGCAGTGGCAGTCATCACTATGTAATACGTAAAACTTTGAAAGTTCATAGAAATCATAATAATGACAAACCTCAAGACTTGAGAACACAGAGCGGAGATACCGGAACAGAATCATGTCTGAAATATTCTTATCTCTCTAAAAAGATGCCGACATGAGACGAAGGAATTCAGGAAGACAGGAGCCGAAAGTAATGGTTGGCGAAGAAAAAAACGGGGAAGAAGAAGAGGAAGAAGAAGGAGGAGGAGGAGGAGGAGGAGGAGGAGGAGACAATAAATGTAATGGGGGAAAGGAGAAAAATGACACACGCTCGTTAATGTAATAATGACGGAAGGGGGGAAGGGGGTGCTTGGGATGAAGGGGCAATGTGCTGTAAAATGCCGTCTAAGGGGAAAAATCCGAGAGAGGTTTTCAAACCGTAGAGTATCTGTAAAGTTTTTTATTAAAAAAAACACGCACATAGAATAATAAACGAAATTATTTAATTTCGTTTCTTGTTCTATGTGTGTGTTTTTATCTTTTACTCTATTTCAATTTGATTATTGTTTTGTGGGAGGGAACTTTATCTTGTAAAAATGTGGTGTATGAAAGTTTTGAATTTTGTATTATTTTTAGCTTTTTTTCCTCTGAAAAAAAAAAAGCCTTTGAATGAAAGCTGAAATCTGGATCTTGGGTTTTTATGTATGGTGTGAAAACTTTGGTTTTACGAGTTTATATTTGTATAATAGTCTACTTGCGGTCCAACTTAGCACTAAAGTTCGATAACTATAATTTTTCTTTTTGGATAAGAAAAGCATTCGTGTGGTTTGGTAGTAACTTGGGCGCTACCCAAGGCATTCGGTCATTGTTAATTTCGTGACTAGAAAGACCACTTGTCAGTACAGTGATACTGTGTTCATCAACTTGACCATTTAACCCTGCGTCTTGAACTTCTCACCCTCAGGGTCAAAGTTATATTGTGTGTGGAAATGTCTTTATGACACTTTGCTAATAAAATGCTGCAGTTCATTATCTGCATGAAGAAGTAATTCTCCCACCTTCATCACTTAGTTCTTAGGCTTGTTCACTCTGTTAATAATTGCTCTGGTATTATTATTTTCCAAAACATTTTGGAGGTTCATTCCAAGCTATTTCACAATTCATGGTAAGGTCTTTATTACTATTTTTGCAAATTATTCTGCGATTGACGATATTGTCTACAAAACACTTTAGATATTCGTTTCCTATAAATTTCACAAATTATGCTAAGACTTGCTATCCAAAGGTCTTTATTGCTATTATTTGCAAATTATTCTGCGATTGACGATATTGTTGACAAAATATTTTGGATGTTCCGTTCCAAGAAATTTCAGTTTATGGTAAGATTTGCTATCCAAATGTCTTTACGTCAAAGTTTTTCAAATTACTCTACGATTTGCCCTTGAAATGACTTTATTACCGTATTTCTAACCAAAGACATAAGTTTCAATGTTCCCTCAAACCTTGTCCCTCAGGAAATGGTGTCTGAGAACTAGCCAACTCTGTGTTGTACATGATTAGAAAGACAACGTAAGACCACGTTAAAATTCCACTGAGAAAGTCTTGCAAATGTGGCAGGAAATGAAGCGTTGATATTTCCCCGTACTCAACAGTCTTTTCCTTAGAGAAAACCCCCTCTGGGGAATCAGTTATGAAAAATCATATTATTATCCTTTGGGAAACGATTCTGTAAATCCAGAGTGGGTCTGAAATATGGACGGGCTTCATCCGTTACAGAAACGCCGTAAAAATAGAGATGGAAGTCGTTGTTTACTTTCCAGAGGCGTCGTCTGAAAAGTAAAAGAAGTAGTTTTCAGTAATCTGGTTTGAGATATTTTTCGTCATAAGAGCAGATTTAATGAAAGAAAGAAAGGAGAGAGAGAGAGAGAGAGAGAGAGAGAGAGAGAGAGAGAGAGAGAGAGAGAGAGAGAGAAAGGGCATTAAGCGAATTTTATGGGAACGTCTCTAATGTTTCTGTAACAGCGAGAGCATTTTCAGACTTCTGAACTGAGTGTTCGCTTGTTATTTGCTTTGATATAACAGAGGATGTCTTTAGAATGGCAGACATATACATACGGTACATATATATATGTATATATATTATATATATATATATATATATATATATATATATATATATATATATATATATATATATATATATATATAAATATATACAGTATATACAGTATATATTTATATTTATATATATATATATATATATATATATATATATATATATATATATATAGATATATATATACAGTATATACAGTATATATTTATATACATATTTATATATATATATATATATATATATATATATATATATATATATATATATATAATAATTTTTTGTTTAATTTTTTTGTTTTTGGCTATCTATGCGTCTATTTTAAATGGCATGCAAAAATTTTACCAAGATATATACGCATATAGAAAAAGACACTTATACATACACACATATATAGTATTTATATATATATATATATATATATATATATATATATATATATATATATATATATATATATATATATATATGAATGTCTTTTCCTGTAATACTACAGTGAAATATGAATATAAGAAGGCCCATAAAACACTATTTAAACGTTGAAACCATATATTTCCGGCACTTGCTTCTGTGCCCCTGTTCACTGGTAGAATATGGACAGATGAAATGTTACAAGGGTATATATACAAAACATAAAGATGTGGCCTTAAGTCTCCGATGGTATGAAGGTGTCCGTTTCCTAAGAAGGAGGAGAATGACCAATTCCCTAGTGGTTTTTGGCCTCATTAGCTCCCGTTTGGCGACGGATCTGGAGGTCGCCTTTCTTGGGCCATCTTCTTCAGGAGCGGTCTGAGGATTAAAGCGTCGATTTCGTCCGTTTTTCAATAGCGTTTTATGGACCTTCTTATATTCATATATATATATATATATATATATATATATATATATATATATATATATATATATATATATATATATATATATATATATATATATATATATATATATATATATACGCGAACGTGTATGTTTTTGTGTTTATGGAGAATATTAACATGGTGAATATTATTATTATTATTATTATTATTATTATTATTATTATTATTATTATTATTATTATGCACACCAAAGAGAAAGATACACCCACACTTCCCACCCCCCACAATCACACAAACACACACACACACACACGCACACACTCACAATCCTGCGCGCTTACACAGACATATGTGTTGAATGATGCTGTAGAGTAGAGACAGAATACTTTGATCCATCAGGATTTATATCATCAGTATTTTTGAGCTTAACTTTGATGCTGCGGCCATTGATAACCCGAACTTTTCATCCAGGAATTAGAGAGATGGTTTTTTCTTTCTTTACTTTCATATTCTGATCTCTCTCTCTCTCTCTCTCTCTCTCTCTCTCTCTCTCTCTCTCTCTCTCTCGCGCGCGCGCGCGCTAGGTATTAGTTTAATGCACTTAGCTCTGGCAAAATTGTCTTTGACAGGTGTTTAACTTAACAACTCTCTCTCTTTCTTTCTCTCTCTCTCGCTTGGAATTAGTTTAATGTACTTAGCCCTGGTAAAATTTTCTTTGACAAGTGTTCAACTCTCTCTCTCTCTCTCTCTCTCTCTCTCTCTCTCTCTCTCTCTCTCTCTCTCTCTCTCTCTCTCTATATATATATATATATATATATATATATATATATATATATATACATATAGAAGATATATCTATATATATATATATATATATATATATATATATATATATATATATATATATATATATATATATATATATATATATAGAGAGAGAGAGAGAGAGAGAGAGAGAGAGAGAGAGAGAGAGAGAGCGATATTTTAATAAACTTAGCTCTAGCAAAATTGTCTTTGACACCAATGTTCATCTTCCAAAGATGGCACTGAAATTTCAACTAAATTTGAAAAAAAAAATTAAGGACAGATTCAAAGTCAAAAGCTGTGGTAAAGAAAGAAGTGGCTTAGAATTCCAATGTTTCCATCAATAAACTTGAAGTTAAACACCCCTCTTAAACGTTTAAGTTGAAACAGGGAAAAACAAAAGAATATAAAAAAATCTTAATAATATATAAAAAAGGAGTCATGGTTTTTTCGTTAACACAGTTTTTCCATGTCAGAAAAAAAATGGTAGTCAGTGGTACTGTGGCTTTCACCTCTTACGAAATTAAAATTTGGTACACATTAAGAAAAATTATTCTTATCCAGCTGGAAAGGAAATCCTGTAGGTGTTGGTAATATCATTCTCGAGTTATTATACTGAAGTGAATATTCAGGTGCCAATGTCTTGTTGAAATAAAACAAGTAAAAAATGCGCCGAAGTTTCTTCTGCCAATCGAGCTTTCTGTACATCTCATAATCAAGGCCACCGAAAATAGATCTATCTTTCGGTGGTCTCGGTATAATGCTGTATGAGTCGCGGCTCATGAAACTTTAACCACGGTCCGGTCGTGGCCTGGCCTATTTCGTTGCCAGATCCACAATATGGCTAACTTTAACTTTAAATAGAATAAAAACAACTGAGGCTGGAGGACTGCAATTTGGTATGTTTGATGACTGGTGGGTGATGATCAACATGCCAATTTGCAGTCTTCTAGCCTCAGTAATTTTTAAGATCTGAGGGCTGACAACAAAATTGCAGACAGAAAAATTGCGGAGGGACAGACAAAACCGACACAATAGTTTTCTTTTGCAGAAAAATAAAAAGCCTCATGAATTTTAAAGTTCAGGTATAATAGTTCCAAACCCAGTTAATAAGATGGCATAAGTTTGGTGATTCATATTTACTGATCTCGATACAAAGTCCCATAAAAATGATACGATTAAATATCTTAGTTTATTGGCAAGGTAATTATTATTATCTGTTATGGGTGATAAGTTTCCCTACAAAATTCTAGTTTATATAAGCAATGGCCGTCAGTGGGCCTCATTATTATTATCTTCTTTACAGGGTGATGAGTTTTCTTTTACTGTACAAAATCTTACTCTCCACCCTTCCTAGTGATTCATTGTGCAACTGCGAGGTTTTCCTCCAGCTACACCTTTCAGATCTTTTACTGTCAATTTCCGTTTCAGCGCTGAATGACCTCATAGGTCCCAGTGCTTGGCCTTTGGCCTAAATATCATATCATATTCATATCATGTCATATTCAAACCCAGTTGAAAAGATGGCATAAGCTTGAAGATTCACACTTACTGATCTCGATGCGAAATCCCATAGAAATGATACGATAAGTATCATAGCTTCCTTGCGTAACAGTGGCATGGTATTATTATCTGTTATGGGAGATAAGTTTCGCTACAAAATTCTAGTTGATATAAGTTTTCGACTCCGTAGGGGGAAGTGCCGTCAGTACTGTAGGCATTATTTGAGGTTCTTTGCAACCCCTTTCGTTCGTTTTCTTTCGTCTTCATCTTACTTTCCAACCTTTCCTAACAATTGATTCATTGTGCAACTGCGAGGTCTTCCTCCTGTTACACCTTCCAAACTTTTACTGTCAGTTTCCGTTTCAGCGCTGAATGACCTCATAGGTGCCAGTGCTTGGCCTTTGGCCTAAATTCTATATTCAGTTCAATTCAATTCAATTCAATTCAATATAAGTTTTCAAGGCATGTATTTGTCGAAAAGATGGCAGTGGTCTCGTGTCAGAACTCGATGCTCAAAAATGTTACTTTCCTTTTGTTTAAGGAAAATTGTATGGTATTTTGATGAAGGTAATCTTTTTGCTTAATGATTTATCCATGCTTTAGACCAAGAATTTTTATGAAAAAACTCCGGTTTTATAGGTTAACATCTTAATATTAAAATTGATTTTTCAGGCAAGCAAATGGTGAGTACAAAGGATATTATTGTCTTATTGATAATTTTCCTGAAAATGTTCTACTTCAATTTTGTTCATCTGATGTTCTTCATCAATATTTTTATTATATGCAATGGCAATTTTGCCCTTTTTTTTCTTTCTTACTTTACTGATTGGTAGGATCATTAGTTTGTAATTAAGAATGCGATATAGTGTCACATGTCAGTAATTTAGGACATGATGTAGTTTCAGAAGTTTGTAATTAAGGATATAGTATAGAGTCATAAGTCTGTAATTAAAGATACGACATAGTATCATAAGGCTGTAATTAAGGATGCAATACAGTGCTGTAAGCCTGTACTTTAGGATACAGTATTGTGTCATAAATCAGCAATTAAGGTTACGATATAGTGTCATAAATCAGTAATTAAGGATAGGATATAGTGCCATAAGTCAATAATTAAGGTTACGACATAGTGTCAAAAGTCTGCAATTGAGGATACGATATAACATCATTAGTCTATTGTAAAGGATACGATCGAGTTTCGTGAATATGTAATTGACAATACGATATAGTGTCATACGATTGTAATCGAGGATACTATAAGTCAGCGCTGTAGGGACAAGAATGGTCGACGCGAAAAGATCTTCCTTGCTTGGCTTGCTTGAAAGGACGTTTTAATCCATTCCTGCAAAAAAGGGAAGTTTCCATCTAAAATCTAATATTCCTGAGGAAGGATCCCTGAGCAAAGTCCTCTCGATCTCTGTTGACAAAACTCCCGAAATATATGCGCCAGGTATCGCATTTTATGCAGGAGGGAAGAAGCGAATTGTTTACCTCTAGATATATATGGTTCTTACCGAGGGAAGGAATGAGAGTCAGGGTTTGTTTTTGGGGGGTGATGAAAGGGAGCAAAGAGAGAGAGAGAGAGAGAGAGAGAGAGAGAGAGAGAGAGAGAGAGAGAGAGAGAGAGAGCAGATATATATATATATATATATATATATATATATATATATATATATATATATATGTGTGTGTGTGTGTGTGTGTGTGTGTGTGTGTGTGTGTAATTGTAATAGTTATAATGCCCTCTTAACTTCTCGAGTTCTTCGCTATTTTGGATATGTTGTCACTACAAAACCTTAAGATCAAGTGCAAGAAATATGAAGATATTATGATGTCTGGTAGCCGGGAACGAACCCGGGTTCCGTATAGAATATTTTCATATTTCTTGCACTTGGATCCTAAGGCTTTGTAGTGACAAGCGTATCCAAATAAGCGCGACGAATTCGAGAAGTCAAGAGGGCATTGTGGCTATTACAACTACATATGTATCTGGTAAAAAGTGACCAGTAGATTATACATATATATAAATAAATAAATAAATAAATATATATATATATATATATATATATATATATATATATATATATATATATATATATATATATATATATATATATATATATATATATATATATATATATAAGCAAAAACAATAGATACACGCAGCAAGAAAGAGAGAGAGAGAGAGAGAGAGAGAGAGAGAGAGAGAGAGAGAGAGAGAGAGAGAGAGAGAGTCTATTAGACTCACCAACAAAAAATGTTATCCACGAATTTCTTCCTGATCATGTGAAAAAAACTATCTAGAATTCAATTACTCACCACAAGAGTTTTGCATGATTTATCCGTGGCCCATTCTCCCCCCCCCGCCCCCCAACACTCCCCCTTTCTCACGCAAAGGCGTCATCATAACATGACTGACCAATAATTATTGACGGTCTTCTCTCGAGTGTTGGGCAGCACTCTCGTAGCTACTGAAGAGTAGCAGGACTTACTCGGGATCTTGTACAGTATGATATTGTTTACATTTTGATACAGAAATTACCTACAACGTACTAGTGAGATACCGAGTTTGTTTTCACGTGCTGTGTTTCTTTTTAGGCACTCGGTCAGGCATAAGTAAGATTTTTATGTGTTTTAATCTTGCCATTGCATTTAGTAAGGCATAAATTAAGATTTCTATGTATTTTAATCTTATTGTATGTCCGCATTTTTTTTGAACCATTGAGTGATTTCATTCTTATCATGACACTCAGTAAGGCATCAATAATATTTTTATGTATTTAAATCTTACCACGGCACTCAGTAAGGCATCCATAATGTTTTTCTGTATTTAAATCGTACCGTGGCACTTAGTAAGGCATAAATAAGATTTTTATCTATTTTATTCCTAACATGGCACTTTGTGAGGCATAAATAAGATTTTCATGTATTTTAATCTTATATTTACATATTTTTTAAACTACTGTGTAATTTCTATAGTTTTTCTGGCGCCATGTTTATTTTTTCTAACGAGCTATCACGCTACTGAGTTTGTTTTCATGTGTTGTTTCTTTCCAGGCACTTAATGAGAAATAAATGAGATTTTACTGCATTTCAATCTTAACATATTTTCTCATTTTTAAGCCATTGTGTAACTATTTTTTTGCGACGTTTTTTCTAGCTGTTTTATTCATCCATGCAATTTGACCTATACATATTTTCTAATTTTTTAAGCCATTGTGTAACTGATGACAGTTTTTCCAGCTCTTTTGTTGAGATTCTTTTCTAGCTTTGTTTAATTCTCTGCATTTTAACTTTACATATTTTCTCATTTTTAAGCCATTGAGTAACTGATATCGTATTTCTATATTCCTGGGATTACTTTGTTAGGGTTTAAAAGTTTTTATTTTTTTTAATTCTTCCTTTCATTTTAATCTATGCATTTTCACATTTTTTAAACTATCGTGGAACTGATATCGTAGTATTCCCATTTTCCTGGGATTACTTTGTTAGGGTTTAAAACTTTCATTTCTTAATTCTTCCTTGCATTTCAATCTTTACACATTTTCACATTTTTTTAAAACCCTGTGTAACTGATATCGTAGTATTTCCATATTACTGTCGGTATTTGTTAGGATTTAAAAGTTCGTTTTTCTTAATTCTTTCTGACGCAATTTTGTGAGTATATATTTTTTTCTAAATTCTTTCGAGACATCACCAGAAAACGACTAAGACTTTTCCATTGGTCTGACGTAAAGAATCGTGAAGTCACCACACACTCAGAGAAATAATCAGTATAGGTATTTTTCCATAGACATCCCCAGGACATTTTAATCGAAACGCCATCCCGAGATTGGCTGAGAATCAGCCAGTTCCGTCGGACAAAAAAAAAAAAAAAAAAAAAACAGATGAAGCGAGAGAGCGTCTCCAATCTCCATTTGGGATTGAATAGCCAAAAAGGCCTACGCACGCACGGTGGATTCTATTAGGAACCGATAGTATATTACTGTATTATCCAGCCAGAGCACGGAAAATGAGTTTGTGTTTTTTTTTTTTTTTTTTTTTTTTTTGTTGTTGAGCGACACTTACATGCAGCGAGGCTGATGCGTTTGGAAGTGCCGTATCCACCGGGGCAATTACGTAATTATAATGCTCAATCGGTCGACACATTACGTGTGGTTATAGGATTAGGTCTTGCGGGAGGGTATTGATTCTCATTTTTTGGGATGCTATTTAATTTCATTCTGCTTTTTTTTCTTTTTTTCCAGGCTAATATTTGACTTAATTTTTTTTTTGATTTTTTTTGGTAATATTTCAGTGCTTGTATCAGTTGAGCCACTGTTTATTTTAATTCTGCCTTTTTTTTAATGTTTTAATACTTGTATTCAAATGGGCTATTATTTGATTTCATTGTTTTTTATATATTTTTGGTTTTTGGTAATGTTTCAGCGCTTGCACTCAGATGGGCTCATTTAATTTAATTCTGCGTTTTTGGTAATGTTATATTCCTTGTACTGAGATGGGCTATTATCTAATTTCGTTCAGTCTTTTTATATTTTTTGGTTTTTGGTAATGTTTCAAATTCTTGTATTCATTCGTAGATAGT
>NC_089746.1:16164694-16167194 GCF_040412425.1 Macrobrachium rosenbergii
GACCTGGACTTTAAGCCTGCTTGCTGATGCTTTCCAGTAGCGAGACCTGGACTTTAAGTCTGCTTGCTGATGCTTTCCAGGAACGAGACCTGGACTTTAAGTCTGCTAGCGAATGCTTTCCGGGACGAGACCTGGACTGGGGGTAGGGTGTGGGCCGATCTGGGGTTGGAGGTGATTTAGGGAGGGGTAGGGTTGGGGGTTTAAGGTGGGGGAGGGGAAGGAGGGTTGGTGAGGTCAGGATAAACCCAGGGTACGAGAAAGCATTGTGGGAGAAACCAAAATCCATCATAAACCACCAAAAACCATTTAAAAGTTAAGGGGGCGACTTGGACTCCTCTGAGAGAGAGAGAGAGAGAGAGAGAGAGAGAGAGAGAGAGAGAGAGAGAGAGAGAGAGAGAGCATTGAAACTTTTGTTATCTCTTCATCATGCGATAAGTGTCTTAGTCAAGAAGATTCCTGGTTGATTTTGCTTTGAAATAATCCATCAATAAATAGAGAGAGAGAGGGGGGGGGGCAAATTTGTAGATTGTTTCGTTAACACAAAGATTTCACCGTAATTTTACTATGAAATAATCTATTAAACGAACAAACGAGAAACGAGAGAGAGAGAGAGAGAGAGAGAGAGAGAGAGAGAGAGAGAGAGAGAGAGAGAGAGAGAGAGACAGAGAGTGTTGCAGTATAGGTTGTTCACATACATTGAGGAATGAAGTTCAGCTGAATTTTGTATCATCTTTGCACAATGTTTTGGAGAGAGAGAGAGAGAGAGAGAGAGAGAGAGAGAGAGAGAGAGAGAGAGAGAGAGAGAGAGAGAGAGGAAATTTTTCAGATTATTTCGTTAATAGAAGTTGACGAAGTGAATTAAGTCGTATTGGTCTATTACGTATATTGTTATGAGAGAGAGAGAGAGAGAGAGAGAGATTGATCTCATTACCTTTTTCAGTAGAGAATTACAGTAGCGTTCACA
Organism: Macrobrachium rosenbergii; assembly: GCF_040412425.1. Classification (NCBI taxonomy): domain Eukaryota; kingdom Metazoa; phylum Arthropoda; class Malacostraca; order Decapoda; family Palaemonidae; genus Macrobrachium; species Macrobrachium rosenbergii. The sequence goes on from NC_089746.1 coordinate 16,165,659, forward strand.
TGACGTTTGTAATTAGCGTAATGAATTAAAAGAATTCCCCCCAATAACGAAGTAAGTGTATTATAAATTCGAGCGAGGGGGGCGCCGTCCCTTACGTTGAACGTCGCGCGACACAATTTGGTTAATTTAACGGTTAAATTAACTTCAGAACTAACATAGCCCTTCTATGTCCTCCAAGATTCGTATGATTATAAATACCCTCTCTTCATTTGGGCCTTTCAAATTAGATAGTGCAATCTTTTTATCTTCACCCCAAGAAAATCTGAATCAGAATAAAAACTTTTGTTGCTTCAGTTTTGTTACCCTTTTTTGTGGGGAAAGTTTTTTTGTTTTTGTTTTAATCAACTTGATGGACTTTAATGAACTTTTTTTTATTTCTATTTCGCAAATTAGAGTAACTGTTTTACGTCGCGCCAAATATGACGTCGGAACGAGCCCAGGTTTTTATGTTAATTAAACGGGCGTGTGGAACTTGCTGTCAGTTTTAGATGAATTTCTAAATAAGTTTTTTTACCGTTGCTTTTTTATTTTTTGGCACTTTTACGTCGTAGCCGTGTGGCTCTCTCTCTCTCTCTCTCTCTCTCTCTCTCTCTCTCTCTCTCTCTCTCTCTCTCTGCAAAACATTATGCATTGATAATAATTAGCACAGCATATTCTTGCATTTACATTGTCAACATTTATTCGTAAAGCATATTGCTACAGCTCTCTCTCTCTCTCTAAGCATAATAATTATTAAATGATATTCTGCATTTACATCATCAAATTGTATTAACAAAGTAAATTATAATTCTCTCTCTCTCTCTCTCTCTCTCTCTCTCTCTCTCTCTCTCCCCTATAAACAAGGGCATATAATAAATGATATTCATGCATATACATCATCAACTTGTATTTCACAGCAAAGTTTCAACACACTCTCTCTCTCTCTCTCTCTCTCTCTCTCTCTCTCTCTCTCTCTCTCTCTCTCTCTCAAAACCACTTGCAATCCCCCTTTATCATCATCCGGTACAAATATGGAAGTCCGTTTAGTTGCAAAGCTCTCTTCACACACACATTACGGAAGGCTAATCATATTTTTCGGACTATTTAAAAGATGGAGCAATAATAATCATTGTGCATCCTTCCCTTATGTTTACTTACTAAGCTTCACAACCCTTTGCATAAACACAGAGGGATGATGATGATGATGATGCTGATGTTTTCATTACCCTCATTTCGGGTTGCTGTTGTTGTTGTTCGTTTTCGTTTATCTTTATCATACGTTTAAATGAGCGTCTGAATTATTTACTGTTATTATTATTTTACCTCTCGTTTGTTTCATTTGGCGAGGTTCAGGGAATGCTGATTGCGAAGTTTGCATGTTATTTTGTATTTTGTCTATTTCGCTTGGTGGGGTTCAGGGAATGTTAAATGTTAGATTTGCAAACTCTTCTCGCAAGAGGGAGATATTTTTTTTTGTGGCATTTTGAGTTAGTTATTGTTGTTATTTCGTATTTTGTTTGTTTTCTTTGGTGAGGTTCAGGAAATGCTAAACGTCAG
>NC_089746.1:16174694-16187194 GCF_040412425.1 Macrobrachium rosenbergii
CCCTGGCAAGTTTTTCCTCCTGGTAAGTGTTTTTCTCTCCAGACAAGTTTTTTCCCCTGGCAAGTTATTTTGTTTCTCCTGGCAAATTTTTTCTCCTGACGAGATTTTTCCTGGAAAGTTTTTTTTCTCCTGGAAAATTTTTTACTCGTGGCGAGTTTTTAGCTTTCTGTAAAAGAAAACTATTGTTCCGGCTTTGTCTGTCCGTCCGCACTTTGTCTACCCGCTCTCAGATCTCAAAAACTCATGAGGCTAGAGGCTGCAAATTGGTATGTTGATCATCCACCCTCCAATCATCAAACATAGCAAATTGCAGCCCTCTAGCCACTGTAGTTTTTATTTTATTTAAGGTTAAAGTTAGCCATGATCGTGCGTCGGGCAACGTTATACGACAGGCCACCACTGGGCCGTGGCTGAAAGTTTCATAGGCCACAGCTCATACAGCATTATATGCTGCACGGAAAACTCGATTGCGAAGAAGAAACTTCGGCGCATTTTTACTTGTTTTTTTATCCTGACGAGCTCATGGTAATACAGAGTTACTCCCGGAGAACTTTGACGAAGGATGCGCATTTCATTATCATAGATTTTCGAATTTCGTATCACGCTAATTTGGGCGATGAACTTTTGTGATGAACTGTTTTTGTTATTATTATTATTATTATTATTATTATTATTATTATTATTATTATTATTATTCTGAAGATGAACCCTATTCATGTGGAACAAGCCCACTAGAGAGGCCACTGACTTGAAATTCAAGCTTCTAAAGAATATGATGTTCATTCGAAAGAGGTAACAGAAGGTAATTGGAAATAACTAGAGAAGAGACAAATTATTAGAAAAGAAAAAATGAATTTAACAAATAAATAAGTAAATAAATAAAAATATAAATGGATTTTAAAAATCCAAGGCAAGCCTACTTCGATATTCTGTTTGCCATTTTTAGTTTTCTGAAAAGAAAACTATTGTGCCGGCTTTGTCCGTCCGCACTTTATTCTGTCCGCACTTTTTTCTGTCCGCCCTCAGATCTTAAAAGCTACTGAGGCTAGAGGGCTGCAAATTGGTATGTTGATTAACCACCCTCCGCTCATCAAACATACCAAATTGCAGCCCACTAGCCTCAGTTGTTTTTATTTTGTCTAAGGTTAAAGTTAGCCATACTCGTACATATGGCAACGATGTTAGCTAGACCACCACCAGGCCGCGGTTAGTTCCATGGGCCGCGGCTCATACAGCATTATACCGAGATCACCAAAAGACAGATCTATTTTCGGCGGCGCTGATTGTACGCTGTGCAGAAAACTCGATGCGCCGAAGAAACTCGGGCGCCATTTTTACTTGTTTTATTTTTACGAGGATTTTAAAAAAATTATTTTGTCATCCAAGATGGCACTGAGTGGACGTATTTGATGTATATAAGCAATTTAAAAGTATCTGGCGCTTAAGCGAATGAAATTAATTTTTTTTCATTTTATTTATTATTAATCTTTTATGTCCAGTTTCATATACTCTGCAAAGCCAGTAAGTAATCAGTAAAGATATTTTCTACTATTAATGAGTTTTTTGTTTTGGCATATATATTATTGTAAGTATATATATACAGTATATATATATATGTGTGTGTATGCGCACATGCAATTACATTCACATGATTCCGTATGCATTTTGCAAGTGCATATACGTCAAGAATTCATGTATATACAACCTGTATGTTTGTCAACAAAAATTAATAATTTTTTAGTAATTCAGAAAATACCTGTATCTGTACACGTATCGTCCATCCACTACAAGTGAAAGGAAACTGACAACCTCTTATGCCTAAAAGTCTCCAATATATTTTTCCCTTTAAATCATCAAAGAAGAAGACTGACGTCACATGTGAATACTGTGATATGAAAAAAATCTTGTTGGGAAGGCTTCCAGTATTTTCGAAAAAAAAAAAAAAAATCTTTTGAGGATGCTTTCCGAATTCTGTGGGAGGAGGAAGGAGGAGAGTTCGGTGTCTGTTCTATTTATTTATTTATTTGTTTGTTTGTTTGTTTGTTTGTTTGTTTATGTATTTTCTTGGTATCCTCCGATTTATGTGAATTTTGTTCTGTATTTTACTTCCTCAGTTAGTGTGTTATTTTTCTTATATATTTTCTTCAAAGTTGTTCTTTTCTTCTTCTTCTTCTTCTTCTTCTTCTTCTTCTTCTTCTTCTTCTTCTTCTTCTTCTTCTTCTTCTTCTTCTTCTTTTATTATTATTATTATTATTATTATTATTATTATTATTATTATTATTATTACTGAACACTTAATTGACTGCTAATTATCTCCACGTTCATGCTTTGTATTTTTACGCTAAAAAAATCTGATAAATAAATTTGATAAACGAAAAAAAAAGTCTTCATACAAAAATATGGAAATCGGAACATTTCCTATTATAGACTTCGTACTGAAATCTGACGCATAAGCCCCTCCCCTCTGCTCCCTCACTAAGTAAATATTTTGTCGCAAAAAAAAAAAATTACATAAATTTGATAAATTAAAAAATAAGTCTTTATGTAAATATGAAAAGCAAGAAACTTTCTTTTACACAATTTGTGCTGTATTCTGACGCATAATGAACCCCCCTCCCCCCGGCCCAATAACTATAATTTTACGGTAAAGAAACTGACAAATTTAATAAATGAGAAAATAAGTCTTTAAGTAAATATGAAAATTCTACAGATTTCGTGCTGAATTCTGACATATAAACCCCGCTCTCCCTCCCACTAAGCCCATATTTTTACGTTAAAAGAAATAGCTAAATAAATTTTTTAATGTAAGAAACAATGATTCAAATGTTTAAAACATTATGTATAAAGAAAATATGAAAATCAGGAAAACTTCCTACACTAGTAGATATTTTTTTGCTAAATTCTGACGTATAACCCCCCCCCGCCCAATAAGTTCATATTTTTATGCTAAATAAATTCGATAAATAAATTTGGTAAATGTAAAAAATCAGGTATTTAAATGTTAAAAAAAAAAAATTATAAAAAAATGTAATAATCGGTCAGCTTCTTACTACAGATTCCGTGCTGAATTCTCTCTCTCTCTCTCTCTCTCTCAGCAAGTCCAATTATAGTTTTCCCTTTACCGTCTCTGGGACCTGTAGTATAAAAACCGAACTCCTTCCTCTCTCTTATTCTTTGATGTTAGAGGTTTCCTTTTTCGTATAATGCTTCGGCCAAATCAAGCTAATTGCCCCCACCTCATACCGGATATTTTTCTTCTTCTTTTTTTATTTTTTATTTTTCTGTATTTTCTTTCGTCTTGCTTCTTTTTGGAATTCGAATGCTCACTTTCACTTACTGATTGACTTGATTTTCGTGTTTCTTCATGGTACATACTGATTGTCGTAAGTTGTTTAATATTATTGTTCAAAATGAGGAATGTTAATCAGAATAAGAAATATTGTTCAGAATGAGAATTATCATTATTCAAAATGAGATATATGATCATTCAAAGTGGGGAATATTATTATTCAAAGTGATTAATATTATTATTCAAAATGGGATATATTATTATTCAGAATGAGATATATCATTATTCAAAATGAGATATGTTATTATTCAACGTGAGATATATTATTATTCAAAATGAGATATATTATTATTATTCAGAATGAGAATATTGTTATTATTCAGAGTTAGACATGTTATTCAAAATGAGAAACATTATTATTCAAAGTGAGGTATATTATTGTTATTCAGAATGAGAAATATCATTATTATTCAGAATGAGAAATATCATTATTATTCAGAATAAGAAATATTATTCAAAATGAGAAATATTATTCAAAGTAAGAAATATTCAAAATAAGAAATATTATTATTATTCAGAGTATAAGAAATATTATTCAAAATGAGAAATATTATTAATCAAAATTAAAAACATTTATCTTTGTAGAATAAGAGGATCATGTATATGGAAAAATTATGATAGGTTTTAAACTTCGTAAAGAAGTCTGTCCGAGTAATCAGAAAGAATGTAGAAACTAACTTGAAGAATAACAGAAATATATACATCCATTTACATACTTTTAGTATATGCGAACACCTCATGACTTCTCAATTTCCTCATATTTATATTGATTTTGCTGACGATTTCCGCTCTTCTTCTTCTTCTTTTAACGTGTTTTTTTCCCCATTTGTATGGGATAAGCACGATGCCTTCTTTTGAGGGACTTTTGATTTGGCTTTGGGGTAGACCGTAGTCTCGATCGGCTGCCCTGCCTGTCATCGCTTAGACCCCGGTAGCGTATGTACTGTACATGTATTATACCAGTCACCAGCGCCCTTTCTCCCAGCATGCAGTGAGAAGTTGTTGCACGGTTAGGTCGACAGTTCGAGACGTGTGAGGTGTCTGTTATGTTTTTAGATGTTGGAGTGGCTTTGTTTGTGTGTGTATTAGTCTGTAACACCCATTTGCTTTTAAGCAAACCTATCCGTTGATTGCATACAAAATCCCGGGTTTTCTACACGGATAGCAAAGTGTCCGCCTCTCTGACCGGTCGGCTGCAGATTTGAACCCGCGCCACAGACCTCTATAAAGTCCGAAGCTGCTGTTCTAACTGACTTGGCCATCGAGGCTCTGCTGACGATTTCCACTAACAACCTTGAATCTAAACTGAGGAATGAATGCAGAAACACTCCTTGCCTATCAGGGATTCGAACGCATACACTCCATAGGAAAGCAAGGTCAACTCTTAAACTCACTGCACGACAAAGAAAGGTAGGATTATAACCATCGCATTAGCTGGTATATTGGTTAGTGTCGTGGCATGCCGCTCAGAAGTCGCCGGTTCGCGTTTCCCCCCAGGGAAATGAAAAATCACTGGCTCTGTATCATGATCAGTTACTGCTGCAGTGTGGTGGGGTCTGCGGTGGGAAGTTGAAACCGACATTGTTTGGAAGCTTGAATTTCAAGTCGATGGCCACTTGGTGTGCTTGTTCCATGTGAATAGGTGTCAGCTACTGAAATAATAATAATAATAATAATAATAATAATAATAATAATAATAATAATAATAATAATAATACAGTTATCCGTCGAATCCAGACATTTTTATCCTGGAAGTTTACGGATTCTGGATTGAAGGCCTGGAAGACACGCTAAGTAATCCCTCCTATTTACATATGTGGCCTTGTAGTAGCTTCCATGTGCGCATGCGTAAGGACTCATCAGTTAAATCATCCCATCAGTAAAGTCTTCCCATCGGTGTACTCTTCCTGTGTTAAATCTTCCCATATAACCTTACTGGCGAAAGAAGGGATTTATTAAAAAAATAATGAATGGATAATTTATTCCGTATTAATAATTGTGAAGGTAATGAGATAGAATGACACGTCGTGATCACGAGTACAACTAGTGAATAATGCTGCCCGTGTTAATGAAAATGATGATGTTGCTGATGATGATGATGATGATGATGATGAAGCAATATAACGGTGAGTTTTAGGTGATGAATTTAATGAATAAATTATGTCACCATAAGTAAATGATGGTGATGATAATTGAAAATAATTTATGAATGTCGTATAAAGTACACTTATCCCGGTATAAATGAATTGCAGTGCGCTGATTTACAGACGCTTCTTTATATAGAAATAAGTTATATGTAGGATATTATGTTTTCCCGTCTTTTTTGTTTATTAAAAGCATAGAATAATTAATGATCAATTTTATAAATGATGATTTTGAATCTATAATAATGAAATCCGAGAGGATATGATCATGTTTGTCCTCCTCTGGGTGACAATGGGGGAGACATGACATAGCCACCCACCCCTTGCAAGCCGGTTTGTCCGCCCCGGGTGGGGGCGGGGTAGGTAGGGGAACCGGAGGGTAGGGGAGACATCTACCCTCCTTCTGTAAGCTTGTTTGTCTGCCGGGGGGCAGGGCGGGATAGGTATGGGATTGGGAGGGTAGGGGAGAAGCAGCCCCGGGTTCCAGCTTACGTAGCGCTCACCAACAAGCTCGTAATGAAAATAATACTTGAGTCTAGTAAAGGATTTTACGTGAAAGGTTAATTAGTGCAGAATGGAACTGCTGTTTCGATAAAGATGTTGGCAGTCACTTGATATATGTATTTTTTTTTTTTTTTGTCAGTTTACCTATGGTAGATGTTGCCTTAATGCTTGTGTGCCACTTAACATTCAGAAAAGTCTTAATCATTCCTTAAAGAAGTTATAATTATCAGTGAATTTTAAATCTGATCTGTATCTATCGATCTATCTATCTATCCATATATACTGTAGATATAGATCTATATATATATATATATATATATATATATATATATATATATATATATATATATATATATATATACACAATATATATTATATATATGTGTGTGTGCTTGTGTGTGTGTGTGTGTGTGTGTGTACACATCTCCAAAAAATATTTGGCTTTTTCTCCTCCTGGGTACAAATTGCAGCGAGCAAGCAGCAGTAGTTTCCTGAAGCCGTACATGTTCCCAAACAAAACTTTTTTGAAAATTTTTTTTATAAGTCCGTTTAGAATTCCACTTGACATTTTCCATTTACCGGCTGCGCTAATTCATACTCGCGCTAATTAAAAACTTTGGATGGGTCCGCGGGTTTATGACATCAAGGTGCGATATATTCCTCTGGACTGCTTCAGCGATAAAAACCTCGGGATTAAAAGGAGGAGGACGTTGACTTTATGTACACACTCACGTCTTTACGTACATATAAACATACATACAAACATGCATATATACTGTATATATGTGCTTCTATACACACACTCTCACACACACACACACACACACACACATATATATATATACATATATATATATATATATATATATATATATATATATATATATATATATATATATATATATATATATATATATACATATATATACAATCACTCAAAAATGTTTTGCAACATACTTCAAAACTTTTCGGACAACAGCTTATAATAGCGACATCTGGCGCTATTTGGCAACTCAGTTGTAAGCGCATGAAACAACTGAACACTAGTGGTGGGTCCGAGAAATTACCTGCAGTTTCCCTTAAACAAGGCTTTTTCTGATACTGCTTACTGTTGTCATACTTTACTTAATTAAAGGATGTTACTATAATACTTCAGAGGTCATCGCTGTTCTTATGTTTTAATATTTTCATCTCCAACTGCCATCACTATCGTTGTTTTATCTCCTTCATATGTGTGAACTTTGTAGACATAGGCCTACGACTGTTATAAGTTGAACTATTAGTCTTATTAACATCAACAAATACGACTTTTGTAAAGATTTGCTTGCACATTATTATTAATCAAATTTTTGAATGACTAATCCTCTGTATATTGTGAACTAGTGAAACTTAATATAAAATATACTGAACTAAACTAACAGATTTCACGTCTATTTTTGTAATGCATAGAATATAATCGCAGACACACACACACACACACACACACACACACACACACACATATATATATATATATATATATATATATATATATATATATATATATATATATATATATATATATATAATGCCGTTATCATATGTCATTTCTCATTTCTTTCATTGCTCCTTAGGCCTATCATTTTGATGCCTCTTATGAAGTTAACTGAATATATAACGCCTATTTTCGTATTTCTTATTATCTAAGTTTCTAAAGAATTAAAATTAGCAAGAAGTTCAACATTAATTTAGTTAATGCTAAATGCCAGCAGTGAAGAAGTCCACCATGCTCATCAGTGGAGAATGACTCCTCCTCATCGCAAAAGATGACTCTTACAGAAATCGTCGGCCACTTAATTATATTATAACACAAACCCTAGCGTCTATTCTTTGTGTTTCGCTGATATGTGTTTCTTGGCAGGAGTATGATGAAATAATATCTTGGTCTCATGTAGCCTGTTACAGATGGTTTGAGCAGCAACTTGAAGGGAAAACGTAATGTTCTCTCTTTATAGCAACACCGGTTGTCAGGGGAGTTAGGCGGAGCTCCTTCAGTGATCATCCGATGATGATCCTTAACAGTAGTGCAACAATGGGGTCGTCCTCCACTTTTTACAATGAATTTATCATATTTCCTCGTTCTCCCTGTTGTTGTATCCCTCTATGCATGGTTGTTTTATTTACGCTAAGCTGCCGAGCAATATCTACAATAGAGAAATTAGTCTCACGCAAGCTAATGATTGTGGTGCGGCTGAGTCTGTTGCCCATCTTATTGGTGCAAGTGACGAAACTGTTTTTTTTTTTTTTTTTTGACAACAATAATGGATGAATTCCTACTTTCTTTATTTATATATAATTTCATTGATGATTATTCAATATTATTTTATTAGTCAATAAGCTTTTATCTGGATTAGAAATTTAGTTTCTTCTTTGACTCTTTTGCCCAATCATCTGAAGTGAAATTTTTCAAAATGTTTCGTCATTTTTCGTAATATGAATTTTTCACTCACCATTCTTTTTTTATATTGTTAACCATAAGATTAATAACCAAAGTCGACTAAGAAAATTACATTTCCTTGTAAATATCAAAAGAACAAATTACTGTTAGGTGAACGAAAACTTCTGGAACATGTTGCAAAACATTTTTGAGTAACTGTACATCTATTAATATATATACATTATATGCATATATATATATATATATATATATATATATATATATATATATATATATATATATATATATATATATATATATAATCATGAAGCTACAAATGTCGTTTAATATCCAATTCATGCTACTTCGGGAATATCCTGACGGGGACTCATCACCGAGGGGGAATTTTTAAGTGGTAAATGGATCGGTACCGCCGGGTCTCGATCCTTCGGCACAGTACCTCCCAACGACTCCAGTTGACGGTACTGTGTCGAGGCGGTATCGATCCATGTATCACTTAAAAATTCCCCTTCGGTGATGATTCTCCATAGGGGATATTCCCGAAGTAGTGTGAATTGGGTATTAAACGACATTTGTACCTTCATGATTGTATATAAATCACGGTGTGATAAAAATTTCATTTTATATATAAATAATATATATATATATATATATATATATATATATATATATATATATATATATATATATATATATATATATACATAATGTGTGTGTGTGTATAAACATGTATATGTATATAAGTATATATATACACTAATATAATATATATATATATATATATATATATATATATATATATATATATATATATATATATATATATATATATATTTTTGTATGTTTATCTATACACACACACACACACACACACACACACACATATATATATATATATATATATATATATATATATATATATATATATATATATATACTTACACGCATATTACTACATACATAATACATACATACATACACACACATGCACATGCTTACACACATAAAAAAGGAAGAACTGATATAAAGTGAATTACCCACTGATAACGGCAGGTCATCTGTCAAAGCGAACGACAGGCATCCGCTCTTATGACACTTAAACAAGATATACGAGGTCCACAAATTAGATTTTATGGTATGTACTAAATACCTAAGCAATGCTTAGGGTACGGACTTCCTCCCGCTTAGCTCATTGTGTAGATCTTTTCTTTATTGTTATAAAGGAAAGTAATAGTTATGTTAGTGTTTGGGGTTTGTATTGATTGTATCCCAGTTTTATTTTTTGTTAATTCTGGTCAATACTGTTCAGTACGTATTCTGTTCTCATTTTACATAATTGACCCCACCACAAAATGTATGTACATCATGGATAATAATAATAATAATAATAATAATAATAATAATAATAATAATAATAATGCTAAGAAATTCACACTTTCGTGAAAAACAATCTGTGTAATAAAAATCCACAATTATATAGTAAAAATACATTACTATGTAAAATAAACAAAGACTTCCGAACACTTGAACGGTGTCCCTCATCAGTGCTAACGTTAAATGTAAAATGAGAGGGTAGTTTTCTTAGGAATAGTTTATAAAAAATGGGGGCGGGACGAGAAGATAAAAGCCCATCACGGAAGTGCTGGTTCGGGTGTTGTTAAGTTATTCCAAATTCACTTCCCGCCGACATTTTTTAAAAACTATTCCTAAGAAAACTACCCTCTCATTTTACATTTTAACGTTAGCGCTGATGAGGAACACCGTTCAAGTGTTCAAAAGTCTTTGTTTATTTTACATAGTAATGTATTTACTATATAATTGTGGATTTTTATTACACAGATTGTCTTTCACGAAAGTGTGAATCTCTTAGCATCATCATCATCATCATCATCATCATCATCATGTGATAATTATCAGCACCACATAAAAATAATAATAATAATAATCATAATAATAAGAAGTGACGAGTGTTAACAGCACAACAGAAAGTTAATAAAATTATTTGAAATATACAGTAAAGATTATTTTATTTTGAGAAGTGTCCACTTCTCCGAATATCTTCGCATGCAAGAAATTATCGTTAGCCAAAGGATTACAAGTTCCCAAAGTTCTTTCTTCGCAACTCTCTCTCTCTCTCTCTCTCTCTCTCTCTCTCTCTCTCTCTCTCTCTCTCTCTCTCAATGAATAAAAGTTCCTTCGAGCCTAATGCTACGTAAAAGCATAACTATGAGACGAAAAATGATAATAAAAAAGAAATCGACTTTCATTTCGGTGAAAGGAGAGAAAGTTAAGACAGGTGTTTTTTCCTTTCTCCTTTTTTTTGACATTTCTATATCTGACTGGCTTAAATGGAAATGGTCGGTGGACGAGGGTGTGGGGCGGGTGACCTTTCACACTAGGGAACTTATTTCTTTTTTTATAAAAGAAAGTTCTTTATGGTTTTGTTACTGAAGGCGTAATTGTTTCGTGTCTAAATCGTCTTTGTTAGTTGATCATTCTCTCTCTCTCTCTCTCTCTCTCTCTCTCTCTCTCTCTCTCTCTCTCTCTCTCTCTCTATGCTTTCCTCCTGATTATTTTTCCATAATGCAATTGACCAGAGATGATATGATAATTATATTCAGCAGAGTATAATTTCGAGACATTGCCTTAGGTCTGTGCACAGTATGAAACTGCACATACAAACATACAAAATGGTTTAGAAATTAATGTGGAATGATTGACTCATGCGGGTAATGTCATTTGGAATGGGGATAGGCAGATGCAATTAATGAGATCTGTAATAAATTTAAGTTTGTAAAAAATGGTAAGTAATTATTTTCAACCTCTTTCGGTTGCGAAAAACAGCAATTGCTTAGGCTTGTGATAAATCTAGAAGTTTATAAACAAGAATGAATGATAATTCCCAACTTATTTCGCTTATGAAAATCACCGTAATCCAGGAAAGTAATTAGGATGAAATTAAGCACAGGTAACGGAACGATGAAAGTCATTTTCCCCGTGTATGTAATGTGGCCTTACTCATTACGGATACTGTAATTAATATCATTATTGGGGGCAACCCTCCAGGGATTCTGGAGGGGCCCAGCCCCGGCCAGCCAGCCCCCGTGTTCGATGGACCATTTTCTGGTGTTTCCTAGGGGAGTCTGCAATCTCCACTTAACAGAATGGGTCGCTTCCTGGGGGTAAGTTGGGGAACTGTGGTGCCCAGGTTTGAATGAGGGGCCTTATGTCAGGTACTCCTGCAGGGGGCAGTCGAAATTTTGAAGTGTGTAAAAGCGACCACGTATTTTTACTTCATAAGAATGCAAAAAGGGGCTATTTTTGTTGTTGCTTATGCTTATATATGCAAATCTTTGGATTATAGCTATTTGAATCCAGTATATTGTTTAAGTTATCCGTTGCATATTTTGATTTTCTTGTTCAAGATATGATAAAAGTAATATAACTATATTAGTTATTTAAAGTTATATTGCAAATTATCCATCGTATCATTTGATTTGTCTATTCAAATTATGATGAAAGTGACATAACTATAATAATTATTTGAATCTAGATTGTAAATTATCCGTCTCATATTTTGATTTGCTCATTCAAGTTGTAATAAAAAGTAACATAACTATAATAGTTATTTAAATCTATAGCGTAAATTACCCATATTATATTTTGATTTGCATATATCAAGTTATGATAAAAAATGACATAACTGTAATAGTTATTTAAATCTAGGCTGTAAATTATCCGTCGTATATTTTGATTTGCTGATTGAAGTTATGATAAAAAGTAACAGAACTAAAATAGCATCATAACTTTAGATTTATGTGGCAACTTAAAGGCTCATCGCCTGCATTTTTTGTGCCATGGAAATTTTAAGAGCCTTTTTGAGTAGATGGACAGGTTTTAACTAAATTAGATAACTTATTTTTCTTTTGCCCGTGACACACGTAACAAAAAGGTTTCGCTTTTATGAGGGCAAGACAATAAAACTAATGGAGTAGTGTTGTCGCTTCGTAGAATAAACAGTAAACATCACTGTTTGTTCTTTTATGTTCCAGTATGTGAATTGTCA
>NC_089746.1:16192194-16209694 GCF_040412425.1 Macrobrachium rosenbergii
GCTGTGGTTCTCAGCCCTGTATCTGACTCTTGGCAACAGTAAATAAAGTAAAAAAAAAAAGCCAATCGAAATTGCTCACAGATTTATATGTATACATATATATATTTTATATATTCATACTTATCTATACATACATATCTGGACATATATATATATTTTTATTTATATATTTATACATATACTGTATATAAATATCACTAATATATATATATATATATATATATATATATATATATATATATATATATGTATATATATATACTTATTTATTTATATATATTTAAATATATATATAATTATATATATAAATAAATATATATAAATAGATAAATATGTCTATATATCATCTTCGTTTTAACGTGCTTTTTCCCATTTTTATATGGGGTAAGTACGATGCCTTCTTTTCGAAGGACTTTGATTTGGCGTTGGGGTAGGCCGTAGCCTCGATCGGCTGCCCTGCCTGACATCGCTTAGACCCCGGTAACGATGTGTACGTGTATCGTACCAATCCCCAGCTCCCTTTCTCCCAGCAGCGAGGAGAACTGGGCGGTTAGGTCGACAGTTCGAGACGTGTGAGGTGTCTGTTATGTTTTTAGAAGATGATGGAGTGGCTTTGTTTATGCGTGTATTAGTCTGTAACACCCATTTGCTTTCAGCAAACCTATCCGTTGATTACATACGTAATCCCGGGGTGTCTACACGGATAGCAAAGTGTCCGCCTTCTCTGACCAGTCGGCTGTGGATTTGAAACCGCGCCACAGACCTCTACGAAGTCCTAGGCTGCTGCTCTACCGACTGAGCCATCGAGGCTCTTATATATATATGTCTATATATGTATATGTATAAATATATATATATATATATATATATATATATATATATATATATATAAATATATATATTATATATATATATATATATATATATATATATATATATATATATATATATATATATATATAATATATATAAATATGTATATATATAGATATATATATATATCTCTCTCACTAATTCCAACAACCAGAAAATAAATTTTTGAATATTCTTTGCATCACGTCAGCTACGATGGAGATGGATTAATCCCAAACTTCCAAACTTCATTAATGCACCTGATCTTGGCGGAAATGAGTCTTTACCCTTCCTGGAAGTGTAATGTAATGCGACATGAATGTTGTTGTTTACCCCATCAATTGGATTGCAACGGAGATGAATGTAAACGCGTTGCTTTTTCTGTTGAAAGGAGAGAGAGAGAGAGAGAGAGAGAGAGAGAGAGAGAGAGAAATGAATTATATATATATATATATATATATATATATATATATATATATATATATATATATATATATATATATATTATATATATGCAATATATATGCAAATACAAATTATATACACATATATTTATACATAATATATGTGTATCTATGTACGCGCGTATTTTTCAGCTTGTGTATATGTACATATTTCGCGTCGTAAAATCATTTTCAGTTTCTGTTTTACCTGCCATTTATCTCATAGGTCTACCAAAATTTTTGCTCCAGAGCACAACAGAGGTATAATAAATGCAAGCATACACACGCGCGCATACATACGCAAAATGAACATAACGGTTATTTTACTTCTACATTAATGTTCTTAAGATTAATCATTATTTTCGCTCTTATGCAATTTCCATTCTTAAAATATACACACGCTTAAACACACACACACACACACACACACACACACACGCGTGCGCCCAGATATACGTGCAAACACACAAATATAATTAACATAAAGAGCGAGTTATTTGACATGCTCCTTCACTGGTTTTAAGATTAGTAATAGCCATTTTTAGTTTTCTGTAAAAGAAAACTATTGAGATGGCTTTTTGTCCGTCCGTCCGCAGTTTTTTGTCCGCCCTCACATCTTAAAAACTGCAGAGGCTAGAGGGCTGCAAATTGGTATTGATCATCCACCCTCCAATCGTCAAACATATCAAATTGCAGCCCACTAGTCTCAGAATTTTTAAAATTTTATTTAAGGTTAAGGGAGTCATGGATCGTGCGTCTGGCACAGCTAAAGGTGCCAGCCGCCGACGAATCTTCACTTGACCGAATCTGGAGTGGAACTGAGCGCTGCCCGGTAGTGGCTGAGAGTTTCATACTGCAGTACATCGAGAGTTTCATACAGCATTATACACTGTACAGAAAATTCGATTGCGCCGAAGAAAGTTCGGCGCATTTGTTACTTGTTTCTTGCAATTTATATTTATAGTACAGTACTATGCACACACACACACACACGTGCTCATATACAAATATAATGAACATAGAGAACGGTTATTTTACATTATCCCTTGCTGTCTCTAACATAAATAGCCCTTTTGGTTAAATGCATCTTACATTCTTCCATCTATATACGCGAATAATTTTTCCATTTCCTCCAAAATCAAACGGAACTCCGTCCTTCATTCAAGTTACAACTCGGGAAAGTCGAGCATCGCCAATACTTTTCCTCGAAGGAAATATTATACATGTTTTTTTTTTTTCAACTCGACTCGAGTCTGAAAGACCGTTCCGCTGCTGTCTCTAATTACATCGCCCCTCCCCAGTCCCCCCGTTGACAGTATTTTTTTCGACTTGAGTTTTTATTTTTTTAGATTTTCTATTGTAACAGGATTAAATTCTCGCTTAGTATAATCGTTTATACTGTGAAGGAAGGTGATTTATCTATAAAGGTAAATAACATACAAATTTTTTATTTATATATATACATTTTTTACTTCGTTCTGATACCCCGGACCCGAGACCGAATCTCGGCCGGGCATCAGAATGTCTTCGTTTCTTTCTTCATTTGGATCTTCGGCTCCGTAGTGACTAGCGTTTCCAGAATGTGAAGAAATCGAGAAGTTAAGAGGGCATTGTGGTTAATACAGACTGCATACGTGTCTCGTTAAAAGTGATCAGTAGATTCTAAATGTATATACACCCTTTTTATATATATATATATATATATATATATATATATATATATATATATATATATATATATGTGTGTGTGTGTATATATATATATATATATATATGTGTGTGTGTGTGTCAGTTTGTGTGTATATATACATATGTATATGAAGGCATATATATATATATATATATATATATATATATATATATATATATATATATATATATATATATATATATATGTATATGTATGTATTGTGTATGCTGTCAAAATACATTTGCAATTACTGAATCCACTTTTATGTTCTGTGAATTATTCTGATGACCTAATATTTCGCTTTTGTGTGTACGTGTGTGTTATAGGCTATTCCATTTTTTCACTACATATTTTCCGTCAACAGGCAATTTCATGTACAGCTTCAAATAGAACATATAGCTCAGTTATTTCCTACTTCCAATATATTGCAAAACAAATATTAATAACAATTCATTTGCAATAAATCTGCCTAAAAAAAGAATAATTTATTTGTTAAACAAAGAAAAATTGGCATTGAAGCCATAGTTTTTTCTTTTCCACCGAACCAAAATAAAATAGTTTTCCACCAAAAAGAATAATATATTTCTGGCCCCCTCAAAAAAAAAAAAAAAAAAATTGGCAATGAGGCCAAAGGCTTTTTTTTTTTATTTCCACCGAACCACAATTTCATAGTCCCCCCCAAAAATGAATATATTTCTGACCCTCAAAAATTGGCACTAAACCCATTGTTTTTTTTTTTATCTCCATCGAACCACAATGACAGTTTCCCCCCCTCAAAAAAAAGATAGTATATTTCGGATATTTCGGGCAAAAATAATTTTTTTTAATTGCACTAAACACAGTTTTTTTTTTTTTTGCATTTTCACCGAACCACTACGACATAGTTTTTGATCCAAAAAAATAGTATATTTCTGACAAAAAAAAAAAGATAAAATAGGCACTAAACCCATAGGGTTTTTTAATTTCTACCGAACCACAATTACATAGTTCCCCCTCCCCCCGAAAAAGAATAACCTATCTCTGGTGCCCCCCCAAAAATTGGGGGCCACCAAACTCAGGTTTTTTGATGGAGCCACAGTGTCGTATTTTCCCCCCAAAATACTAATATATTTCTGATAACAAAAATTGGCACTAAACGCATAGTTTTTTTTTTTTATTTCCATCGAACCACAATGGCAATTTTTCTGAAAAAAATGTTAAAAAATGGGACTTTTTTTGCATTTTCACCAAACCACAATGACAGTTTTTCTCACCAAAAAAGGAATAATATATTTCTGACAAAAAGGTAAAAAAAACTTGGCACTAAACCTATAGTTTTTTTTTTTACTTCCACCTAACCACAATAATAGTTTTTCCTATTTTTTCACAACTGGGAAAACCACAGAAAAAATAACACTGTTTCTCTTTGTATCAGCCTCAGCGAAAACTAGAAATTTATGACGGGAGACATGTGTCTTTGTTGCCCCGGGAAGTCATCTCTTGACTTCAGCTCAGGTCAGGGTCAGCTAGCCGAGTATGAGGTCAGGTCACGCGAGGTTACAAATGGTACAGTGACATGCGATCTTCCCAGGGTGAGTGATAGAGGCCTTGTTAAGACGCCGGGAAGATTATATGTATAGTCTCAAAATATGAATGACTCTCGGGTGGGAATAATATGTTTATGAAGCTGACTAAGAGGGTCTGATATTGTCATGTTTTTGGCATTAGTAATGCACAAATTCTTATCCTGAAGATAATGCATAAATACTTTTATTGAAGATCATTTATAAAGATAATTTATAAATTCTTTTACTGAAGATAATGAGTAAATACTTTTGTTTAAGATAATTTATAAATACATTTAATGAAGACAATGCATAAATACTCTTATTGAAGATAGTTTAGGCTATAAGGATAATTTATACATTCTTTTTGCTGAAAATAATGAGTAAATACTTTCGTTGAATATAATGTATAAATTCTTCTGTTGAAGATGATGAGTAAATACTTTCGTTGAAGATAATGTATAAATTCTTTTATTGAAGATGATAAGTAAATGCTTTCATTGAAGATAATGTATAAATTCTTTTATTGAGGATAATGTATAAATCATTTTATTGAAGATAGTGTATGAATACTTTTATTGAGGATAATGTATGAATGCTTATATTGAAGACAATTTATAATACTTTTACTTACGATAAGGACCACAGGGGGTGTAATATTTGTCATATTTTTGAGCATTAGTAACACATAAATACTTTGATTGAAGAAAAAGATTCGTAGCCTTATGAAAGAGGCAGGTTGAGATGATAGAAATACCTTGAAAGAAGAGATGTTTAGTTTGTTAATATTTTCATTTAACTTCTTATAACTTCTCATACATAACTTATAGCAGCATGTGGCCTCGTTCATACCAATTGATAGTTATTTCGAAGTAACGGTTGTCAGTGTGTGGTTATGATACGTTAAGAAAGCATATTTTTATTAATATATAATATTATGTACAATTCGTCATCTTTGCAGCAAGGTGTAATGTGTAATTGGTGACTACACCGATGTTTCAGACCAAGTTTGAATACCAACATTTAAAAATATTACATTTTAAATCTTTAGTATAAAACTTTTCATCTTTTGACAAAAAAAAAATTCCTGCAGCTTGAGCGAAAGATTTAAATAGATAAATGAATGAGTAAATAAAGATGATAAATAATTAATAGATAAATGAAATAAGAAAAATAAAAATTAATTATTAAGTTGTTGTTAATTTCAGTGTATATATAAATATATATATATATATATATATATATATATATATATATATATATATATATATATATATATATATATATATAATATACAGTATATATGTATGTATATATAAATTATATATATATACTGAAATTAACAACAACTCAGCAATTATGGTATATATATATATATATATATATATATATATATATATATATATATATATACAGAGAGAGAGAGAGAGAGAGAGAGAGAGAGAGAGAGAGAGAGAGACCGACCGAGCGCGACAAACAACGAGAGGATTTATCTTCGCAAGCGATTTGTTATTCTTGTTGTTGTGATATAAACCGTTCCGAGTATAATCTATACAGAGACAAGCGCCGGAGTGGAGGAGGAGGGGGTGGAGGAGGGGAGGAGGAGGTTACAAGCGCAGAAGTTTGAACAAGTAAATTAGCAGCGAGGAGCAGGTAGCGTACGTAGCCTTTGGGGGAGACCCGAAACTTGTAATTCCTCTGCCTAAGTACTAAGATTTACTCTCGAATTGCAGTCGCTGTTTTAATAGTTCCGAAACGCCACCGGCTATGTTTCCGAGACATGTTTCGCGGAATTTGCGGAGAGTTTGTCTTCTTGCCTTCTTTCTCATTTTAAGATTCGTTTTCTTCTTGTGGGAAGGTCTTTGAAGAAGTATATTATTATTATTATTATTATTATTATTATTATTATTATTATTATTATTATTATTCAGAAGGTGAACTCCATTAATAGGGAACAAGCCCAACAAGCCAACTTCACAGAAGGCCATTGAAATACAGAAAAACAACTTCCAGAGAATATTGCGATTTTAATATTCGTTTTTTCTTCGAGGGTGTTCATTTTAAACTTATGAAAATGAAAATAAAATAGTATTAGGTATTCAATGAAGGCAATGGGAAATTTAAACGTAGAAATGACCGAGATATTTCTTCTAGAGTTATCAGATATGATTTGGTATAGATAGTCGTTATTTAAACGGAGCTGAAATAGTCACTAGGCTGTCTTATTTACCAACGTTTCGTAATTTTGTACTGAATTACATCTTCAGAGAAAAGATAAAAACATAAAAACAGTTGATAATGACAGTTGGTAAAGATGAAATAGATATTATGTGATTTTAATATTCGTTTTCTTCTGTTTGATAAATAACGACTCTAGGGACCAGAATCTTTTTGAAATGTATGATATGATTTGGTATAATAGTTCCTGATGTTGGGTGCTCTGGGTTTGAGATTCTGCTACCTGTGCGAAACTAATTCCCCCGATGTGAATAGTTATCATTTAAACTTATGAGGTTGTTAATGAAAATAAAATAGAAATTGATTAGGTATTCCAATGTATGTATTGAGTTATTGAGTTTTTTTGGTTGGTATATTTAGCTTTTTATTTAAACGTAGGTTGCTTGACTTCTAAATGACCGAAAAATTCGTTTTATATTTCTTCTAGAGTTCTCCATTGCCAAATGAACACTTCGTATCGTATGGGGACGAATTGTTCATTTTGGTCTTATCCATACTGAGTTCTTTTAAAAAAACGATTGTTAATAACTGTTTTTATATCTGTTCTTGTGCACAGCCCTGTATATATATAAATAAATAAGACAGCCTATATATATGCTTCCTGGACCTGTATATATATATATATATATATATATATATATATATATATATATATATATATATATATATATATATATATATATACATATTTATATATTTATATTTATATATATATATATATATATATATATATATATATATTATATATACATATTTATATATACATATAATATATATAAATATATATGTATAGCCTATACATACATACATACATACATACATACATATAGCATACATACATACAGACATACACAAACTATTGCATCAGTCCCGTCAAAAATTACACTAGTGTATAAGTAATTTTGCAAGTTCACTGAACTTTTAATATGCCAAATACACTGTGACTCAACGCATTTCCTTATTTAAGATTTTGTGGTAATTAAACCTAACTCTTATTATGCTTAAGTTGTCCATTACACACACGAAAAATAAGTACCTGGATTCACACTGCATTTTCATATAGTAGGATACTATTTTTCCAGAGCTAGATCCTTTATATTGATATAGGAGGCATAACTGTTGTACTACCATCCTCCGAAGTATGTCGGCCCTTCCTTGAGAATAAATATGCAAAACATCGAGTGCCTTCCGGCACCTCATTTGCATAATTAAGAATTAATTACCCTTTGTAGAACCGAATTAGAGAGTGGAGTCAGAGGACCTCTCTGAATTAATCGAGGTTCACTGAAGATAATCCAGTTTTCTTTGGCCAAGAAAAAAAATTGGATAATTTTATTAAATTTTACTAATTATTATTGTGGGAGGGAGAAATGGAATAGAAGACAGATATCAGCATTGTCTTCTGTCAAACTGAAAATGAAAATAAACTTGGAGAACAAAAGAAAAGGAGGATTAATTATTATTGTGGAAGGAAGAGATGGAACAGAAGACAGATATTAACATCGTAGCCTGTAGAATCAAAGAAGAAAATAAACTTGACGGAGAAAAGAAAAGAGAGATTAATAATTATTGTGGAAGGAGGAGATGGAATAGAAGACAGATGTCGTCATTGTCTTCTGTTAAATTAAAGTAGAAAATAAATTAGACTAAGAAAAGAAAAGACAGATTAAATACTGTTGTGGAAGAAATAACTGGAATAAAAGACAGATATCAACACTGTCTTCTGTAGAACTGGAGAAGAAAATATGTGAAGAAGAGAAGAGCCATATAAAAAAAAAAAGGATACTTTATATTATTCCAGATCATTGACATCATAATTAATTCGTATTGCGGTAGGAAGAAATGGAATACAAGGCAGATATCAGCATTGTCTTCTGTAAAATCAAAGAAGAAAATACACTTGACAAGAAAAAGAGAACAATAAGACAAACGCTTGCATAAAAAAAGAAAGGAAAGTCACAATATTATTCAACATCGTTGTAGTCGTTAATTCATTATTATTGTAGGAGGGAGAAATGGAACTGAAGATAGGCACCAGCATTGTCTTCTGTAAAACTGAGGAGGGAAATATACGAAAAAGACAGGAACTTGCTAAAAAAAAAAAAAAGTCAAAATATCGTTCAGCGTCGATGTCGTCATAATTAATTATCATTGTGGCTGGAAGAAAAGGAATAGAGGACAGGCATCAACATTATCTTTTGTCAAATCAAAGAAGAAAATAAACCTGACGAACAAAAGAAAAGAAGGACTAATTATTATTGTAGAGGGAAGAAATTGAATAGAAGACAGATGTCAACATTGTCTTCCGTAGAAGCAAAGAAGAAGAGAAAAGGCAGAATATTATTGTGGAAGAAAGAACTGGAGTGGAATACGGATATTCAGATCGCTGTTTATGAAAGTAAAGAAGATAATAATCTTAACGAGGAAAAGAAAAGGAAGATTAATTATTATGGTGGAAGGAAGGAATGGAATAGAAGATGGATATTAACAGTGTCTTCTGTGAAGACAATGTTGTATTTCAACAGAGGTATTTCACATTCACAGTTGATCCCTGATCCCCTTTACCTGCCGAGAGCAACCCGATTCGCTGGACAGCAGAAGCACCAATATGCAGTAAATGTGCCTCGCTGTCGAACTTCTCAGTTCCAGAGGTCCTTTATTCCTCACACCGTTGGACTGTGGAACAGCCTCCCAGAGGATGTCCTGCAATTGGAACATCAGAAGTTCAAGCGAAGATGCAATGCATTACTACCCTAATACTATTCTCCTTGCATTTTAATAAATTTTTATCTATTTATTAATTTTTTTAATTAATTTTTTTTAAAGTGAGATCTCTTCTTTCTGTTTCCCTTTACTTCCCCTTACTTCTTCCTAATGAACACCATAATATTCTTAGGAGGGTTGAATTTCAAGTCAATGGCCCTGTGGGCTTGTTCCATATGAGTAGGTTTCATCTACTGAATAATAATAAATAATAATAATAATAATAATAATAATAATAATAATAATAATAATAATAATAATAATAATAATAATGATGATGAAACCTAAGCAAAAAATGAGCGCGAAGAATAGAGTACATGAAGACAAAGAGAGAGAAACCAAAAAAAGAACGACTTCGACCCAGCATTCTGAAGAAAAGGACTAAGCGAACACCAAGAACCAATTCACCAACTACATTATCTCTTGTTTGTGGTCTCCGCCGATTCCATCTCGAAATTACACTTGGATTACACATAAATTAAACATCAGTTACACACATATGTTAACGACGTTGTTTACAAGGGGATCAAAGAAGACCATCTGTGTCCTGACAACAATTTAGGCTGTTTATTAGAGTCATTAAGGTCTTCATTATCACCAGATGCCCTTGAGGGAATCGGGAACGTATAAGGGAGATAGGGTAGAAGGAAAAGGGCCCCTTCACCTTCTCCAGTGGGGGAATATGGGGTTCAGGGATATGGGGTGGGGGTGGAGGTCTTGTCTTAAGGAAATTGGTGTG
The DNA here is from genome assembly GCF_040412425.1 of Macrobrachium rosenbergii. Classification (NCBI taxonomy): domain Eukaryota; kingdom Metazoa; phylum Arthropoda; class Malacostraca; order Decapoda; family Palaemonidae; genus Macrobrachium; species Macrobrachium rosenbergii. Next base: position 16,202,464 of record NC_089746.1, read on the forward strand.
GTAATGGTAGAGGTGATGGGAGGAGGGGGGGGGTCGCTCCTCTCCTTCTCCAATAAGGAAATAGGGGTTTTGGGGTATGGGGTTGTGGAGGGGTTCTGTCTTAAGTAAATTTTGTATGGGATGGGTGGGTGGAGGGGAGGGTTTTATCCCTCTCCTTCAGTAAGGAAATGGGGGGATTTGGGGGTATGGGCGTTCTAGAGGATCCTATTTTAAGGAAGCTGTGATGGTAGGGGTGGGTGGAGGTGGCGTTCTCCCTCTCCTTCTCCGATAAGGAAATGGGGTGGGGGGTCCTGTCATAAGGAAAATTGTAATGGCATGGGTGGGTGGAGGGCAGGATCGTCCCATCCTGTTTCCCCAAGGGGTGGGGCTCATATCACAAGGAAATTGGGGTGGTAGGGATGTGTGGAGGTGGGGTCTTCTCATCTTGTTCCCCTAGGGGGTAGGGGGGATGGTGTGGGTGTCCCATCATAAGTATATTGGTATGGAAGGGGGGGGGGTTGTCCCATCCTGTTCCTCCAGGGGTTGGGGGAGGGTGGATGTCCCATTATAGGGAAATTAGGATGGAATGGGTGGGTGGAGAGGCAGGGGTCATCCCATCCTGTTCCCCTCGGGGGTATAGGGAGGATGGTGTGGGGAGTCCCTTCTTAAGTATATTGGTATGGAAGGAGGGGGGCGTCGCATCCCCCCCAACCCCATCCCATATTCAAGACATGGTACTGTTATCTAGAGGAAAGACGATGCAAGAAGGGGAGAATAATAGGATGATAGGGATAATGGAATTAAGAAAGAAAGGTAGGAGAAGGACATAAACGTAAGAGAAATATAGAAGGAGGCGAGAGGCGCTAACGAGGGGAAACAGCGAATGGAAAAGTAAAAGGGGAAAAGTAGAGATGAAGAAGGATACGAGGGGAAGGAAGGAATAAAAAGGACGATAAGAGCGAGAAGATGATGAAGGAAGAAGGGTTCAAAGGAAAAAAAAAGAAGGAAAGATAGTACACGCAAGAAGAAGTAAGAGGGTTAAACTGTGATGGAGGAAGCGTACTTGAAGAAGAAGAAGAAAGAAGAAGAAGAAGAAGAAGAAGAAGAAGAAAAAGAAGAGAGAGGGAGAAATAAAGTATGAAGGATTTAAACACCAAGAAAAAGGTATTTCACTTGAAAAGTGTCTGTGAAAGTAAGAATTGAAAGCCATTTCAATTCTGCTTATTCCTTATTCAAAAGAAATTCTTTCATGTACTGTTTGTTATCTATTTAAATTTTCACCCTTTCCATAACAGGCCACATTAAAAATTCTATCGGAACTGAGTAATTTTTAATCTGATAAACTACGTTAATATATGAATATGAGAATAATTAAGTAGACAAACACAGCGGTTAATTGATTGATGAATCTATTAATGCTGGTAAATTCTGGAGTACTTAAGAATACGAAGCAGTTGCTAAGTACAGGACGCCTTATTGGTATTCTGGTGTTCAATTCCTTATCAGTCCTCGGTAATGCATTGATAATTATTATGATAATAATGTCTGTGTATATGGGGAACTTTGAAATCTGAAGATAACAAGAATATAAAACTTAGGCCAAAGGCCAAGCGCTGGGACCTATGATGAGGTCATTCAGTGATGAAAAAGAATATGAACGGAGGTACAGTGAAAGGAATGAAAGGGGGGTGCAGCTAGGGGCCGAAGGGAGACAGCAAAGAGCCTTAAGTAATGCGTACAGTGCACCGCATGAGGTGCACTGACGGCAGTACTCCCCTGCGGGAAAGTCTCAGGATAAAAGGCGGTTCAGAGATATGACATTGCTGTAGCAGGTGGGTTCTAAATTTTCATATTAACCAGTAAATATTTTCCCAATTTAATCTGGGGTCTTGAATATGCCTTCAGTTGTAGTGAATAAATAAATTTGGCTCTGAGTTCGACAAATAAATGAATACCGTAGGCGTAATTTTATTCTCCTCGTGAAACCTATGAATGAACACTTATTATTATTATTATTATTATTATTATTATTATTATTATTATTATTATTATTATTATTATTCAGAAGGTGAACCCTATTCATATTGAACAAGCCCACCAGAGGGGCCACTAACTTGAAATTCAAACTTCCCAAGAATATTATGGTGTTCATTAGAAAGAAGTTACAGAAGGTAATGGAAAATACAGAGAGAAGAGATCACTTATTAAAAAAAAAAAGGAAAAATATATTAAAAATTAATAAAAAAGAGATGAAAATGGAAGTAAATTATTAAAATACAAAGAATTTTGTTAGGGGGGGATAGTGCGTTGCATCTATTTAGTTTGTGCATTTATGAACAGTCAGAAAACAATTATTTGTTTTTCTTAACGTTGTTTACTATGAGAAATGCCTGCGATAAGTTGATGTTGATATTAGCCGCGATGTTAATCTTTACCTGTATTTAAGAGATTATGTTTGTACTTCTTATTTTTCTGTAACAGAGGTTACAGTTTGACACCTCTGTAATTTACTCTGCTTGATTTGATTAGTAGGTCTTTGGTAAAAGTAAGTTTTTTTTATTTTATTATGATTTTTTATTATTTTATTTTGTTTATTCTTTGTCATTTTATTATTTGTTTATTATTAATTTATATTTGTTAAAATTTATTATCTTATTACTTTTATTATTTTTTAGCCTTTTATTATTTTTTTTATTAATTTTTTTTATTATTTTTTATTTTATTGTTTTCTGTTATTTTATTATTTTTGTATTATTATATTATTTATTTTTATTTTTATTTCATTATTTGTTTATTATTATTTTTTATTATTCTATTCTTTTCATGATTAAATGTTATTGATTCTAGTTTATTTTGTAGAAACCTATGAATTGGCTTATCATTTCTCATAGAACGTAAACCTAAGCGAACTGCATATATGTTCACTCAGAACGTAAATTTGTGACGCCAGTTTTAATAGCCACAAATCAATCAGTCAGAAAGCAAACCCTTTAGAATGGCTTGTAGTACGTGCAAGAGATACGTCTAACTTATTAACTACTTTTCTTTTCTCATTCATTATTCACTTATTCACTTTTCCTGTTTTTTCTCGGCAATTCACGTAGAATTTTTATTATTTCTTCTGACAATGTTGAATATCGGGAAGAAATTTTATAAACTGTATTCTCATGAAATATTTAAAAGTTATAGAATTTATTTCTAATGAATCTGTGACTCCTATGTTGAATGGTGCATATAAATAGATTACTGTATACGCAAAATACCTTTCTGAAAGGAAGACTATTGTGCTGGCTTTGTCTGTCCGTCCGCACTTTTTTCTGTCCACACTTTTCTGTCCGCCCTCAGATCCTAAAAACTAGAGTCTAGGGGGCTGCAATTTGGTATCTTGATCATCCACCCTGCAACCATCAAACATACCAAATTGCAGCCCTCTAGCCTCAGTAGTTTTTATTTTATTGAAGATTAAAGTTAGCCATAATCGTGCTTCTGGCAACGATATGGGATAGGCCACCACCGGGCCGTGATTAAAGTGTCATGGGTCGCGGCTCAAACAGCATTATACCGAGACCACCGAAAGATTGATATATTTTCGGTGGCCTTGATTATACGCTGTATCAGCTGTGCAGAAAACACGATTGCGCCGAAGAAACTCCGGCGCATTTTTTACTTGTTATTATACTGTTCACTGCTATTTCATATCAACATGGTGTTGTAATCACCTCTCTTCCCCCACAAATCCTGTCAGCTGCTATTCACGTTTGATTTGTGTTCAGCCACTCGCAAATTATCAACGATTCGTAATTACCTTTTGTAACTGTGATTTACGTCATCGTGAATTCGTGATAATTTTGTGGTCATCAACGCTCGCGTCAAAAGCAGGTGATTATCGCTTTGAAAAACGCAATTTCGGAATTTCAGCGCATGCTGAAATCACAGGCAGTTTCGTGGTCATTACTGTCGTATCAGACTGAATCGGTGATAATTATCTGTTATTATTATCATCATTATTATCATCATCATTATCATTATATCTTCCAGATCAGTCTATCAACAGCCCCTTGGGCTTGTTTCATTTGATTTGGTTCGCGGTGAATAATGATAATAATAATAATAATAATAATAATAATAATAATAATATAATAATAATAATTCGCCAACCATGATTTGATGATAATGAGGTGATCATTATCATTGTTTATGCCGTTCTAAATTGATAACGATTTCGCCGTCATCATCGTTGTTGTCAATCGAAAAATTAATCATTTTCTATTATCACCGCCAGTGATGTTATCCGGAAATGATTATTTTATTATCACTGTCCGGGATATCATCCTGAAATAATCGTTAGTTATATCGAAAGCTGATGATAATTGCTTATCGGAGACGGTCACCTCCATTTAGTGGGAGCTGTTACCCTTGGTAATAATAATAATAATAATAATAATAATAATAATAATAATAATAATAATAATAATAATAATAATAATAATAATTCCTAACCTTTTTGTCATCATATGATACCTGCATATAACCATTCATACAATTTTTTTTGTAATTATTGATTTGTCATTTTCATCATTTTCAAACATCCTTTATTATTTTCATCTTCTGTTCGTTTCAGTGTCCTAGTTGACTCTTAAGTACATCACATCATTCCGTAGCTGCCACGTAGAGAATTCGTAAGTGAGAGCTGAATGACCAATAAACGCCAAGAATTGCAAACAGCTTAGTATTTTTAGTTTTCTGTAAAAGAAAACTATTGTGCCGGCTTTGTCTGTTCGTCCGCACTTTTTCTGTCCGGCCGCAGATCTGAAAAATTACAGAGACTAGAGGGCTACAAATTGATATGTTGGTCATCCACTGTCCAATCATCAAACATACCAAATTGCAGCCCTCTAGCCTCAGTAGTTTTTTGTTCTATTTAAGGTTAAATTTATCTATAATCGTGCGTCTGGCAACGCTATAGGACAGGCCACCAGCGAGCCGTGGCTGAAAGCTTCATAGACCGCGGTTCATACAGCATTATACTCTACGGAAGACTCGATTGCTCCGAAGAAACTTCGGCGCATTTTTTCTTGTTATTTTATGGTTGCAAAATTGCAATAATTTGTCATTTATTTGTAACACAGGAGCATTGCAATCAGTGACTTAGCTGAGTCTTCTCGTTCACGTAACAAGTCAGTCAACTGTTTTGTGACTGATAAACTCGTCTAGAAATTGGATACATAAATACCACTTACATGTTTTGTATCTCCATATACAAGAAATTGTTCTTACCAGTTTCAAGTTCATTATAACCCCGTAATTTGTGATAATGTTGTATTCAGTCTTATACATATGATTATTATTTTTTTCAATATAAGTACTAATATAATTATGTTTACAAACATCCCTTTACAAAGTGGTTATTTGTACTGTGCACAGACGAACATTTACATGAAATTGGTTGCACAAATCATGCAAAAATAATTGCTTCTTCTACCCCTTGAGAGAGAGAGAGAGAGAGAGAGAGAGAGAGAGAGAGAGAGAGAGAGAGAGAATTTTATCTATATGCATTTAACCATAGAAATTAGTAGGGTGATATTCAATCTTCGTCATTGTATACGAGAGAGAGAGAGAGAGAGAGAGAGAGAGAGAGAGAGAGAGAGAGAGAGAGAGATTTATCTATATACGTTTAACCATAGAAATTAGTAGGGTGATATTCAACCTTCGTCATTGTTTAGGAGAAAGAGAGGGACGGAGAGAGAGAGGGGGATTACCTACACGAATATGACCGCAGAAATTAGTAGGGCAATGTTCAACCTTCGTCATTGTTTACGGAGAGAGAGAGAGAGAGAGAGAGAGAGAGAGAGAGAGAGAGAGAGAGAGAGAGAGATTTAACAGTAGCTACGCGAGTTGCGCATTGATGAACGCGAAGGGTCAGCTGTATTAATTACTTCAAGAGGGAATGAGAAATGAGTCATTTGATCTTCTCCTTATTATGGAGATGAAAGGGAATGAAAGAGATCTTCTTCTTCTTCTTCTTCTTCTTCTTCTTCTTCTTCTTCTTCTTCTTCTTTTTGTCTCATGTTCTCCTCCTCCTCCTCCTCCTCCTCCTCCTATAGGCCTGTGAGTCTAACATCACATATCATGAAAGTGTATGAAAGGGTAATGAAGAAAAATATAATGAAACATTTAATGAAAAATAGCTTGTTCAATATAGGTCAACATGGTTTTGTACCCGGAAAAAGTACACAAACCCAACTGTTAGCCCACTATGAAAACATATAAAAATATGATAAACGAAAAAGATCAAGATATGGTTTACCTAGACTTTGCAAAAGCTTTTGACAAGGTAGACCATAATATATTAGCGAAAAAAATGAGAAAACGTAATATTGTGGACAAAGTAGGAAGATGGATAAAAGAATTTTTGCAAAACAGAAAACAGATAGCGATTGCAAACGATGAGAAATCGGATGAAGCTAAGGTTATATCCGGTATGCCACAAGGCACGGTGTTAGCTGCATTGCTGTTTGTTATTATGATTGCTGACATAGATAGTAATGTTAAGGACTCTGTAGTGAGAAGTTTCGCCGATGACACAAGAATAAGTAGAGAAATTACCTGTGATGAAGACAGGAACTCGCTACAAAGAGACCTAAACAAAATATATGAATGGGCAGAGGTAAATAGGATGGTATTAAACTCTGATAAATTTGAATCAATAAATTAAGGTGATAAAGAAGGAATGATATATGCATATAGGGGACCTAACAACGAGGCAGTCACAAATAAGGAAGCAGTTAAAGACCTTGGTGTGATGTTGAATAGGAACATGTTATGCAGTGATCAAATAGCAATACCATTGGCAAAATGCAAAGCAAAACTGGGAATGTTGTTTCGGCGCTTCAAAACAAGAAAAGCCGAACGCATGATTATGCTTTATAAAACGTATGCACGTAGTCCACTTGAATATTGCAATATGATATGGTACCCACACTACCAAAAGGATATTGCACAAACAAAAAGTGTACAAAGGTCCTTTACAGCTAGAACAGAAGTTAAGGACCTTGACTACTGGGAAAGACTACAATTCTTAAAATTATATAGTCTCGAAAGAAGAGAACGCTACATGATAATACAGGCATGGAAACAGATAGAAGGAATCACCGAAAACATCATGGAGCTAAAAATATCAGAAAGAACGAGCAGAGGTAGATTAATAGTGCCCAAAACTATATCGGGAAAACTAAAGAAAGCACACAGGACA
>NC_089746.1:16214694-16222194 GCF_040412425.1 Macrobrachium rosenbergii
GTAACATTCATTCATACCAGTCTTTTGATTTTCTTCTCGTAAGCCGTCTCATACATGTTGTGATCGCTGCCTAGAGAATGTGATACTTTATATAAATACAAACATAAAGCCTTCTAGTGCAGTTCTTCATATGGCAAGTTTACTGAAGAATTCCTTCGAGTTTTACAACTAGTTGCCTAGTGCGATGCAGCCATGTATTTAGGGAAAAAGTGGGTTGTAACTCTTTATGTCAAACAAAGTCCAGTATTTCTTTTCTAATAATGAGTAAGTGCCAATACAGAGGATTTATTGTTATGTCATTTATTATGTAATAGTCCCCTGAACATTGAAGACACAAGTATCAGAAACATAATTACAGGCATTAAGATACATCTTGACATTTGCCTAAATCTAAGCTTGGTTAAATCTGTTTCGTTGCGTGGCAGAAATGTATGCAATTTTTGATGATATAACCATAATTTTTTATAAGACAAGCTTCACCTGTTATTTAAGATTGCCCCTTATCTCGCCAAATTATCTAAAGAAAATTTTATATTTAGCACCGACTAAAAAAAAAAATATATATTTCCTTCACCCAAACCTTTTTCTTTTACATAGCAGTTTTCCCCTGCTATCTTTTTTTCAAGAAAGCTTTCCTCTTTTCTTTCACGACGAACTCAAATAAATTCTTGTTTAGGGAAAAAAATATATATATATAGCGCGTCGAAGACAGGATCCAGTTAATGTAAATCTCCCTGCGCCAAATAGATAGTGTTCAACCACAGCAAATGTCGTGAGAGAGTCGCGTAAGGGCTGCTCTTGATGAGCAGAGGAGAGACGAGGGCGTCTGCAGTGGCCTTTTTTTTTTTTTTTCGTCGGAGGTGCCCCAGTACTCTCTTCGTCTGCTGCAGGGCCGAGGCCCTCGGTCTCTCCTGATCTGCTGGAGCTTTCCTAACCCTGTTTGCATATGGAGGAGAAGAAGAATAAGAAGAAAGAGAAGAAGAAGAAGAAGAAGAAGAAGAGGAAGAAGAAGGGGAGGAGGAGGAGGAGGAGAGGAAAGAGAAGAAGAAGAAGAAGAAGAAGAAGAAGAAGAGGAGGAGGAGGAGGAGGAGGAGGAGGAGGAGAGGAAAGAGAAGAAGAAGAAGAAGAAGAAGAAGAAGAAGAAGAAGAAGAAGAAGAGGAGGAGGAGGAGGAGGAGGAGAGGAAAGAGAAGAAGAAGAAGAAGAAGAAGAAGAAGAAGAATAAGAAGAAGAAGAGGAGGAGGAGGAGGAGGAGGAGAGGAAAGAGAAGAAGAAGAGGGGGAAGGGGCAAGAGGACTGGGCTAGTTGGGTCCTGATGTGCTCAAACTTCTTAACACCGATTACAGAAGAAGAAGAAGAAGAAGAAGAAGAAGAAGAAGAAGAAGGAGGAGGAGGAGGAGGAGGAGGAGGAGGAGGAGGAGGAGGAGGAGGAGGAGGAGGAGGAGGAAGACTGGGGCAGATGGGTTTTTATCTGCTCAAGCTTCCCTAATGCTGATTACAGAAGAAGAAGAAGAAGAAGAAAAAGAAGAAGAAGAAGAAGAGGGGAGGAGGAGGAGGAGGAGGAGGAGGAGGAGGAGGAGGATGGGTTTTATCTGAGGAGGAGGACAGAAGAAGAAGAAGAAGAAGAAAAAGAAGAAGAAGAAGAAGATGGGTTTTTATCTGAGGAGGAGGAGGAGGAGATTACAGAAGAAGAAGAAGAAGAAGAAGACGAAGAAGAAGAGGAAGAAGGGGCAAGAGGATTGGGCTGGTTGGTCCTGATGTGCTCAAACCTCCTAACACCGAGTACAGAAGAAGAAGAAGAAGAAGAAGAAGGGGGGGAGGAGGAGGAGGAGGAGGAGGAAGAGGAGGAGGAAGACTGGGGTAGATGGGTTTTTATCTGCTCAAGCTTTCCTAACGTTGATTACAGAAGAAGAAGAAGAAGAAGAAGAAGAAGAAGAAGAAGAAGAGGAGGAGGAGGAGGAGGAGGAGAGGAAGAAGAGGAAGAAGGGGCAAGAGAACTGGTCTAGTTGGTCCTGATGTGCTCAAACCTCCTAACACCGAGTACAGAAGAAGAAGAAGAAGAAGAAGAAGAAGAAGAAGAAGAAGAAGAAGAAGACTGGGGTAGATGGGTCCGATCTGCTTAAGCTTCCCTAACGCTGATTACAGAAGAAGAAGAAGAAGAAGAAGAAGAAGAAGAAGAAGAAGAAGAGGAGGAGGAGGAGGAGGAGGGAGGAGGAGGAGGATGAGGAGGAGGAGGAGGAGGACAGGGAAACAAAATCAAGAAGCAGTAAGAGAGCTAGGCTAGGTGGGTCCTGACCTGCCCAAGCTTCCTGACATGATTAGAGAAGAAGAGGAAAAATAAACAAACGAAGAACTGGAAGAGGGTAAGAAAGAAACAAAACGAAGAACCAAAAAGAGGACGAGGAGAAGACTGAATAGGGTAGAGCGACAGAATAAGAAAGAGGAAAGTGGGGACAGAGAAAGGGGAGGAGGAGTAAAAAGAAAATGAAAAGTAACAAGACGACAAGGGTAGGAGTAGATAGAAAGGTAGACACCGAGAAGGGCTGTTTGCTCCCTCACCCAAGATGAGTGAAGAAGAATGACTGAAGAGGAGAAGGGCGTGAGTGAAAGAGAGTGAAGGGGGACCATGACACTCCAGAGAGAGAGATAAAGGATGCTGCGCTAAAAATGGAAGTAATAAAAAAGGGTGAAAAACAAGCAAGAGTCAGGCGAATAATAGGAAAGAATGAGAATGAAAGAGATTTATAAAATGAAAAGAGGAAGCAGATGAGAATCAGAGAATAAAGAAGTCGGTACCAAAGGGGGTGGTTCTGTCAGTGTGCCTTGCGCGATGCACTGCAGGCATTACTTGTAAAGTTCTTTGCGGCGTCCCTTCGGCCCCTAGCTGCAACCCCTTTCATTTCTCTTACTGTACCCCTGTTCATGTTCTCTTTCTTCCATCTTACTTTCCTCAGTCCTCTCCTAACAGTTGTTTCAACTTTATTTTCATCGCTGAATGATCTCATATTCCCAGCGCTGGGCCTTTGGCCTAAATTTTATATTCCAGTTCCAGTTCCATGAAAGGAGTCCAGGGAGAGAACTGGAAGATGAAGAATGAAAAACTAGAAGAAAATATAAAAAAAGAAAGAAAGTGAGCAAAAACCATATACTGTACACACACACACACATATATATATACACACATACATACACACATACACACATATATATATATATATATATATATATATATATATATATATATATATATATATATATATATATATATATATATATATATGTATATATATACATATACATATACATACACGTACACATACCCACCGTGGAAGTCGGAAGCTTGAACAATTTAATGAGGGTCCTCTCTCTTACGGAAGGGCGCAAGTTGAACTCCTATTGATTTTACAATTCACAGCGAAAAGAATCACTTTTGCGGGCCGGAGGAGTGACCGACCGCCATCTGGGGAGGAGGAAAAAGTTAGTGAAGAGGAAAAAAAAAAGAAGAGTGACAGAGTACTAGATTATCCGAGGGTAAATGAGGGGGGAAAAGAGGAGGAACTCTAATCAAAAGGGAATTACGGGAGTGATTATTGATTAAATGAGGATTGCTGTGTGTAGAAGGGGTAAGAGGTGATTGCATGGGAACAGGAAACGAGGACAAGAGGAGGAGAGGAGGAGGACAAGAGGAGAGGCAGGAGAAGGGGAGAACATAAACAAATGAGCGACAGAATGTTGTGATATATATACATGCAGGTATTTGGACAAAGGCAGCAGTAAGAGGAGAGAATGTGGACTTTTGAACACATGCAAGTAAAAGCAGGAGAATGTGAAGTATTGTACACATGCAAATAATAGAAGGATAATGTGGAGTGTTGTACACTTGCAAATAACAACAGGAGAATGTGGGATGTTGTACACATGCAAATTAATAGAATGTGGAGCATTATATACATGCAGTTATATTTACATAAAGGCAGCAATACTAGGAAATGTTTATAAATGCAGATATACTTACTTAGTGGCAGTATAAAAACATGAAATACATAAGTTTGCAATCAACAAACAAAAGAAAAGTTACATAAAACTGGCAATATGGGAAATTTTGCTACCATTTTACACAAAATAACGCTTCTTTATTTTGTTATCAATTGTAAAAAAAAAAAAAAAAAGCTGGTTTTCATAAATTACTGAAACACCCTTTTTCATGAAATTATTCTTTAATATCTTAAGCTCTTTCACTTCTGATTCATGAACAAAAACATGGGCATTTTAAGTAAGCCATTCTAAACCAACGCAATTCGAATGAATGATATTTTATGAATTAATGGAAACTGATTTCCATGAAAAGTACTGTACACGAAGTTTAGGCGGTCGTAAATAGGTAAGAAGTTGCATAATAGAATATTTAATTGTTATAAAGCAGACTAGCACAGAGACTACAGTAGACATCAAAGCTCAAGGGCTGGAGAAGCTGGGGAAGAAAGTATTATATATAATTCACATATAATTAAAAAAAAATTAGGTAAAAATTATGATTGGCATTTAAACCGAGTAAAAGTACACGTAATGTTATACTATATTTTTATTACAAAAATAGTGTACCTGCAACATCGAAAATTACGGTACTCTAAGACAGGGTCGAGATGGCAAGTCTCGACCCTAAGGAAGTTAAGTACCGTCCCGAGTCTCGGCCAAAGGCACCGTCACTGCCTGCAATCTATCGATGTTACACACCGGAGAACAAATGTATACAAACTACGTTATACCCGAGTTCCATCATTAAGCAAAAATAGTTGAAGAATCTGAAGGCATTCATCTTTAACTCCTCCTCCTCCTCCTCCTCCCCCCCCCTTCCCCTCCCCTTCCCCATTCTCGCCCCATTCCTTCTCCTCCTCCTCCCAACCTTTCGCAACCCTCCTCCACCCCTTTCTCTTCTTGCCGCGCTTTGCCACTCCCCTTCCCCCTCCCCTCCAACCTCCCACCTCCCTCATCCATCTCCCCTTCCCCCTCCCCTCCCCCAGACAGCGGAGGGCCGGAGTCTTATCAGAAGTTTTGAGTCGTAATAGAAAGTTTGTGTGAGACGTTGTCCCGGCAGCCAACTTTACCATCGACCACGCTCCCCTCCCGCCCTTAACCCCCCATCTCTTTGGGGGAGGGCGTGGGCGTGGGCGTGGTGGTGGTTGGGATGGATGAGGGCGTCCTTTTTTGGTTAAAAAAATGAGACCTTAACCTTTAAAGGAAGATAAAAAAATTCGAATTTGCAAAAAAAAAAAAAAAAAAAAATCCGAAATGAGAGAAGCGATGTTCGTCATTGCTCGCTGATTGAAACGTTATCATCTCTCTCTCTCTCTCTCTCTCTCTCTCTCTCTCTCTCTCTCTCTCTCTCTCTCTCTCTCGATCTGCATTATTTTAACCGCTGCACACCTATCCGGAGACTTTAACTTTCCTTTTGTAGAATGGAAAGAATGAATAGGAGACTGTGGTTGTATTTATACATATAAAAAAGAGAGCAATAGTAGCGCAGAAGATAAGAGGCAATTTGAAAAGCTATTAGATATGCTACTAGAACATAACATTCAGCAAATAAATCACCTGCCAACAAGAAAGGATAATATTTTAGACCTAGTATTTGTGAATGAGGTGAACTATGTTAAAGAAATAATAGTATATAACACGAGTATTTCGGACCATAATGTCATAGAACTAACAGTCCGTTCCAAAACACATGAAAACAGAGAAAAGCAAGAGATGAAAAAATGGGAAGGATATGGAAAATACAATTTCTATAGTAAGAATATAAATTGGTCAAAATAAATGAAGAATTAAACAAAGAATGGGAAAACATATTTGTAAGTGATAATATACAGGTAAATACCGATATATTATATAAAATATTAGAGGAAATAGTGGAAAAATATATACCAAAGAAAAAAAGTAAACATCAGTTACGAATTCCAAGAGACAGAAGGATCTTGTTCCAGAAAATTAGAAAGTGGAAAAAAGGTCTTGCAAAAGAAAAGAATGCATGGAAAGTGATGGAACTAAAAAGTAAGATAACAAAAGCAGAACAGAAGATTATACAATCAAAAGAAAATGAAAAATGGAACCTAGAAGAAAAGACCCTACAAAATATCAAGCAAAACCCTAAAATTTTTTATTCATATGCAAAAAAGATTAATAAAATAAGAGTAGAAATAGGCCCTCTAAGAATTGAAGGGCGATTAACGAATGAAAAAAAGGAAATATGTAACATATTAGCAGAAAGATATAAGAGTGAATTTACACCTAGAATTGACAATGAAGATAATGATACAGAAATAAGAGATGAAAATATTGAATACTTATCGGATATAGATATTACAGAAGCTGATATTGTGCAGGCTATTAATGAAATTAAAAATGGATCAGCAGCAGGACCAGATGGCGTACCTGTCATATAGTTAAAGAAAGTGGTTCATTCAATCGCAAAGCCGCTAGCAATATTATTAAGACAAAGTATAGATACAGGCAAGATTTATGATGAGCATAAATTAGCATATATTACTCCTACTTTCAAAAGTGGTTCAAGACTAGAGGCAAGTAATTATAGGCCTGTGAGTCTGACATCTCATATTATGAAAGTTTATGAAAGGGTAATGAAAAAAAATATAATGAAACATTTAATGAAAAATAGATTGTTCAATATGGGACAACATGGTTTTGTACCTGGAAAAAGTACACAAACCCAACTGTTAGTCCACCATGAAAGCATATATGAGTATAAAAATATGATAAATGAAAAAGATACAGATGTGGTTTACCTAGACTTTGCAAAAGCTTTTGACAAGGTAGATCATAATATATTAGCGAAAAAAATTAGAAAACATAACATTGTTGACAAAGTAGGAAGATGGATAAAAGAATTTTTGCAAAACAGAAAACAGATAGTGATTGCAAACGATGAGAAATCGGATGAAGCTACGGTAATATCCGGTGTACCACAAGGTACGGTGTTAGCTGCATTGCTGTTTTGATTATGATTGCAGACATAGACAGTAATGTTAAGGACTCAGTAGTAAGAAGTTTCGCAGATGGCACAAGAATAAGTAGAGAAATTGCTTGTGATGAAGATAGGAACTCGCTACAAAGAGACCTAAACAAAATATATAAATGGGCAGAGATAAATAGGATGGTATTTAACTCTGATAAATTTGAATCAATGAACTATGGTGATAAAGTAGGAATGCTATATGCATATAAAGGACTAATAATGAAACAATCACAAACAAGGAAGCAGTTAAAGACCTTGGTGTGATGTTGAATAGGAATATGTAATGCAATGATCAAATAGCAATTCTATTGGCAAAATGCAAAGCAAAAATGGGAATGTTGTTCCAGCACTTCAAAACAAGAAAAGCTGAACACATGATTATGCTTTATAAAACGTACGTACGTAGTCCACTTGAATATTGCAATATAATATGGTACCCACACTACCAAAAGGATATTGCACAAATAGAGA
>NC_089746.1:16227194-16234694 GCF_040412425.1 Macrobrachium rosenbergii
CAACGTACACTGGGCCATAATTTGGGAAACAACAAGACAATAGTTTGAAAGACAACTGTTGTTTGTGCATTATCAGCAGTGAAAGAATTCCAGTCAGTATTCCACAAGAATTGAATAATATCAGTTGTTTTGTTTATTTTGCGATAATGATACGGCCGCATTTCGAAAATGCCGTAATATATATTTTCATATATATGTACTTACAGCCTAGTAACGTAATTCTGATGAAAAGGAAAACGTTGCAAAACGTCGCTAAACGTTTCCAGGTCACGGGGCTTAACCTCACAGAGCAGAGATTGATGACGCAATACCCTGAGCATGCGCATTGAGTCACTTAGCGGACAGAATGTCAAAGTTGAATAGATTGTCACTGAAATAATTTTGCTTATAAACACAGCAATCCCACCGAGGTCGTGTTACACATAAACACTGAAAGACTGCAGTCGTGAATCCAATTACCACATTATAGGGAAGCCACTACATTGACATCTGTTTCAGAACATTCTTCGTATCATTTTGCGAGGAAAATGCAATGTTAAACGTGAAGTATTTTGCTCAATGACCGGGTAATCTTGACCATCACGCAGCATTACAGCCGTCTACAACTTCATTCCAGTCAATGTATGTCATTACTGGGCAATGTTTTAGCTGAGAATGTAACCGTTTCTGGATTTTATGTCAGCGTCTGCAGATACAATTACAAAGACAGAATATTCCTTTTTCGTCTCTCTCTTGAAAGCAGATGAGTTTGTCAGATTTATTTACGGGTTTCGACTGGTAAGATGAAGAAAGAATAAAGGGAATAATTTGTAAGCTAAATTGCTGTTTCTTTACACTTTTTGGGGATGTTATAGGATTTCGTTTTGAATTGGTCTTACTTATAATATTTTCAGTGGGTAGATTTGATTTCCCATTTTTGTTTCATTTTACCAAGAGTATTCTGCCCTAAAATGGAAGACTGCAGTATCAGCAAAAATACAAAACTGAGAAAAATGGTAGACACTAGTTTTCCCTTGCCTTACTACTGATTTTGCAGATACTGCAAATGGAACCCCATAAATAAAGCATTGTAGAATCATTCTGAAACTGCAGTAACTTGTGTATTAGTGTTTCACGAGCCCAATAGGTGGCATATCTCAATTCCGAAAATTTTACAGATACTGCAGGTTTCATTTAGATCAGTATTCTTGTGAATTAGCGAAATTTGCCTTAAATTGTCCGCTAGCTTTGCTCTAGAAGTTGTGACTTATTTCAGAGTTAAAATATATATTTTCAGAGAATAATTTACATAAATAGTATATATACTGTAGACTTTCCACAAAGATCATTAACGGGTGTTAAAACTCAAGCATGTGGTAAGTATTATAAGGTTACTTTTGTTTACTTTCTCTCAAAATCAACGTGAAAAAGAATGGTCGAAAAGAAGAACAGAAAGAGACACACAAATGAAAAGAATCTCCATTGAGAATAGATGTGTTCTTAGTATTTGAACTGAATGTTTAGTTAATGAAATTTAAGATAAATGAGGCTTAAAAAAATAAATTACACGGACTCACGATCATTTGCTAGGTGCTGAACAGATTGTCTCTCCTCTCAGTTAAATGAAAAAGTGAGAATCTCATTAATTTTGTGGTGAGCATAAAAGACCTTTATTGAAGCCACTAACGTACAAAATTAAGCATAAGACTGAAAATTTTTTTCATGTGAAATTGATTGTGGTAGGAATTTTTTTTTGCTAGTGTCAGCCTCTGTCGCTTCGTATTATCGGACAAACTACTCAGAATATGCAGATTAAAACTTTCGGTAAACTCAAAGGAGTGAATGAAATAGTTGGACTCTCATTAAAGTTGATGAGTATAATAGACATCTGTCAACGTAATTAACAGACAAAATTAAGTATGTTCATATTTTTTTCATGGTGAATAGGAATGTCCGATGAAATCAGCCTTTGTCTCTCCAAAGTATTGAACAAACTTTCTCAGATTATGCACATGAAATATTCATGTAACTCAAAAGGGTACAAGAGCGCAGCTTTCTACAAGTGAAGGACACGAAGTTCTCATCAGAGTGGTTGACTCTCGAGATCGCGATGCTAAATTTCATCGATGCTAGAAACATAACTAGTGAGCCTCCCGTAGGGCGCTAGTACCGTCAGTACACCTCATGCGATGCAATGTTGGTTTTACTTAGGATCTTCGCAGCTTCCCTTCGGCCCCTAGCTGCAACCTCTTTCATTCCTTTTACTGTCTCCTTTCATATTCTTTTTCGTCCACCTTATTCTTCATTGGATGGTCGGTACCGTTCTCGGCTAGCACTCTGCCGGGCCCGAGTTCGAATCTCCGGCCGGCCAGTGAAGAATTAGAGGAATTTCTTTCTGGTGATGGACATTTATTTCTCGCTATAATGTGGTTCGGATTCCACAATAAGCTGTAGGTCCCGTTGCTAGGTAACCAATTGGTTCTTAGCCACGTAAAATAAGTCTAATCCTTCGGGCCAGCCCTAGGAGAGCTGTTGATCAGCTCAGTGGTCTGGTTAAACTACGGTATACTTTTAACTTTTCGTCCACCTTACTTTCTTCAACCCTCTCCTAACAAGTGATGAATAGTGCATCTGCGAGGTTTTCCTCTTGTTCCACCTTTCAAACCTTTCAATTTCCCTTCCAGCGCTGAATGACCTCATCGTAGGTCCCAGCGCTTGGTCTTTGGCCTAAATTCTATATATTCAATTCCGTAACTAGTGAGAGTCAGCCAGTGCGTCCCGAGATCTCGGAGAGCAACATCGGCAGCGGGGAACTACAACAGCAGCAGCAGCTGCAGAAAAAAAAAAAAAAGAATTCTCTGCCCAAGAGGCATCGTAAAAAGAAAATCGATATCCGCAAGTGTTAGCAAAGGCGGGTTGTGTTACGCGCCAAGCACAGAAACGTTGCCTTAAAGAGGAAGTGAATATCCGTCTGTATTATTACGGGAGAGATTTGGATGGCTGGATTTTCCAACCCTGAGAGAGAGAGAGAGAGAGAGAGAGAGAGAGAGAGAGAGAGAGAGAGAGAGAGAGAGAGAGAGAGAGATGTTCAAGCTGTTTTTGAGAGGTTGCAGAATGAAACTGAGGGAATAAAGTCTAGTGATTTGACAGAGGAAGAAATAGGACTGTCATGAGACGAAGATAATACATGAAGTCTTCTCGAACTTTCTTTCTCTGCGTCTGAGCGAATCATTCTACTCAATAAATTTGCAACAGAGAGAGAGGGACAATGAGAGAAATGTTCTAGCTGGTTTTGATGGATTGAAGAATGGAACTGACAGAATAAATTCTAGTAATTTGATATAGAAAGAAACAAGGATGTCATGAGGAAAGAGACGATGGATATAACTTTCTCCAACCTTCTCCACGTCTGAGTGAGTCATTCTACTCAACAAAACGGTAGTAATCAGATCCCAAAACTGTGGGCACGTCGTGACATCTTGAAATTGCTTTCTTACCAAGGATAATCGTACCCATAATGTTGAGATCTGGGTTTAAATGCAAGAAAATAATGAGTCTAAGATTTTGAAGGACATCGGCCGAGTGAGGGTGGAAGGTATTTGGCGGAATCAGACTTTTCAGTTATTACTAGTTAATGCACTTCAACTAGACTAGTCTGAATCTTTCTTTTTAATGTTAAGCATAGTCTACGTATTGCTATACCAACCATTAATATATAAAGTTTTATATCATTAGTATATTGTTATACACTTTGTTATGAGTGTTCGCTGTTGTATATGAGACAACTGCTACTAGCATGATAGTTATGGAGCAAAAACTAAAACAAATAAAAAAAACTGGGGAAGAGTCCATGAAAAAATAATACAGGCAGAGAAATGCTTGTAGTTTTTTACATCTAGAAATAAACAACTCGGGAAATATTTTAATAGTTTACTGGGAACAATATTAAGTATTTCTGATGCATAAGAGAGACAGGAAGATGAATTATCACTAAAGAAAATAACAAAAGAAAAACTGAACGAAAACTGTGCTCCTTTTAGAAAGTATTTAGATAGTTTATCTGGAACGATATTAATATTAAGAGACACAGGGAGATGAATTATCAGTAAAGAAAATAATAAAAGAAAAACTGAACGAAAACTATGCTCCACTTAGAAAGTATTTAGATAGTTTATCGGGAACGATATCACTTATTTCTTGACATGTTAAGAGGAAGAAAATAATAAAACCAAAACTGAATTAAATTGCGCTCCATTTCCTGCAAGACAATACCAGGGGCAATCTGTGATCAGTATTTGCATGCCAAGTAATAATAGCAGACCAGTATTGTTAACAGCGTCACATATTGAGTAAAGCGAGCCAGTATTAGCACTGGCGCCATTTAACTAACCGGTTGCAGTACCAACGGCTGCAGTGACGATGTAATCACTGAGCGCAATGGCGACATTATTTATTAGAGGTTTAAATTTTAATGGTACTGTTATTTGACGTTATTATTCTGCTGCTTCAGTGACGGGGGTTAATTGATAGGTATTCCGTTGGAATACGTTATAGAACTCGTAATTTCTCGCTTGATATCGTAGTACGGATTTCAAAAATGCACACACGTGCATACGTACATAAATACATACATATTATTATTTATGTATATATATATATATATATATATATATATATATATATATATATATATATATATATATATATATATATATATGAGAGAGAGAGAATTATGCATTTTTTACAATTTCATGATAAGTGTGTATGTGTGAGAGAGAGACAGACAGAGAAAATTGTACTTTTTACAATTTCAAGATAAGCGAGAGAGAGAGAGAGAGAGAGAGAGAGAGAGAGAGAGAGAGAGAGAGAGAGAGAGAGGCAGTCGCCTTTTTTTTTGCAATATGAAGATAATTTCACCAAATCAGCCATTTCACAAAAATTAACTAGATAAGAATATTTTTAGACAACCAGACAGTCAGGATTCAAGATGAAAAATAATTACGGTAAATTTAGCAGACCCTTCTCTCCCTCTCTCTCTCTCTCTCTCTCTCTCTCTCTCTCTCTCTCTCTCTCTCTGATCCTGAAATCGTAAAAAAGTACAATTCTCTCTCTCTCTCTCTCTCTCTCTCTCTCTCTCTCTCTCTCTCTCTCTCTCTCTCTCTATCTCTCTTATACTGAAATTGTAAAAAAAGCACAAATCTCTCTCTCTCTCTCTCTCTCTCTCTCTCTCTCAGGAAAAATAAACAAATAAAACAGGATCTACAACTGCTGTTCTTCAGGAAAGCACACAGGGATAATTACAGTTCTAACTTAAAAAAAGAAAAACATTTTCCTCTCACATTTCCTCCTTTCTTCTCGTGAAGACAAATATAAAATTTATCTGGGTGCTTGCTTGCTTGAACGCTTCTTTGCTTGCTTGATTGCTTGCTTCCTTGCTTGATTGATTGCTTCCTTGCTGGCTTGCTTGTTTGCTTTCTTACTTGCTTGCTCTAGTGCTTGCTTGCGTTCTCCCTTCCTTCCTTGCTTTCTTGCTTGCTTGATTGCTTGCTTGCTTGATCGCTTGCTTGCTTCCTTACTTCCTTGCTTCATTTATTCCATGCTGGTTTTCTTACTTGCTTGCTTGCATGCTTCCTTGACTGCTGCCTTTCTTGCTTGATTGCCTACGCCCTTGCTCGATTTCTTGCTTGCTTGCTTGTTTGCTTCCTTGCTTGCACGTTTACTTCTTTGCTTGCTTGCTTGTTTGTCTTCTTGCTTCTTTGCGTGTTTGTTTGCTTGCTTGCTGTCCTGCTTGTTTCTTTCCTTCCTTCCTTGCTCCCTTCCTTCCTTACTTGCTCCCTGCCTTCCTTGATTGCTTCCTTTCTTCCTTGCTTGCTTGTCTGCTTCCTTCCTTGCATGTTCCACTTCCACCAATGCCCCAAATTATTTATGTTAATCTCATGGGCACTGAAACAACAGTGTTAACCCTTATTTACTGTCTCCATTTCTGCGTCATTCATGTTTCACGATTCTTTACTGGAGTTTCTCTCTCTCTCTCTCTCTCTCTCTCTCTCTCTCTCTCTCTCTCTCTCTCTCTCTCTGGCTTCTTAGTTTAATCCATGGCTGCTTGTTCAAGGTCAGAACTGTAGAATGAAAATAGTATTTTTCTTGCTTCAAGGTTATACATTATTCTTTTTTCAAGGTTATTATGTTTCCTTTTTTTTTGCTGCAGTAAGTTCTGAAATATGGGCAGTGCAGAGGAATGAATATGTTTTTAGATTTGTTTATTTATGCATGAAAGTGTGTCGATGTAGATGTATATATATCCATATATATATATATATATATGTATGTATATATATATATATATATATATATATATATATATATATATATATATATATATATTACTTTATATATAGTATATAACATATATTTATTATATATTGTAATATATATGAATAAAAAATATATGTATGTATGTATGTATGTATGTATGTATATATATATATATATATATATATATATATATATATATATATATATATATATATATATATATATATATATACATATGTGTGTGTGTGTGTGACTTATGTACCTCATTCAGAATAGATCTGTTTTTACGTAAAAAAATATAAATTACCATTTATAATATTTATAAGAAAATAGATAATTTCATATTTAATTTCTGAAGATTTAATCATCATTATTTCATAAATTTGCTTGCTTGATATTCTTTCAGTTGACTTATAACCGTCTGTTTCCAAATTTGTATGTATCACCCTTTAAGCAGTTTTTTTTATATTATTAACCTATGAATTGCTTATACATTAAAATACCTACTCAGTAAGTTGATGAAGCTAAAGCTCTCAGTTAATGTATTTTCAGATGCACCAAACAAATAACTAAAAAAAAAACCTAAAAATTAAATTGGGACAAAAACCATATTTTGGCAAACGTGCTTTTAGAAACCTGGGTCTCTCTCTCTCTCTCTCTCTCTCTCTCTCTCTCTCTCTCTCTCTCTCTCTCTCTCTCTCTCTCTCTCTCTGCTCCTTCTCCTCCTCGTCCTCCTCCTCTTCCCTTTTATATAGAGGTTTTAAAAAGAACGAGAACGAACGATTAATCCCTTTTTTTATTTTTTTCTCTTCATTGTTTTTTCTTTTTTCTCTTCATTGTTTTTTTTCTCTTCATTGTTCTTGCACATAGCTGTAGACGCACGATAATGGGTCTGCTCGACGGTAAGGGGAAATAAAGCCATTAGTTACCATGTGCGCTCGACTTTTTAACGCGCGCGCGCACGCACACACACACACACAAACGCTTACATACAAACTCTCTCTCTCTCTCTCTCTCTCTCTCTCTCTCTCTCTCTCTCTCTCTCTCTCTCTCTCGTAAAATTCTGGAAATTTTAGAGATCAGAACGGTTTTTATATATAGAAAAAAGATTGATTTTAGTGCTCACAAATTTTTTTTAGATAGAAAAAATTGATTTTAGAGATCACTAATGTTTTTTTATATAGAAAATAGATTGATTTTAGAGAT
>NC_089746.1:16237194-16239694 GCF_040412425.1 Macrobrachium rosenbergii
TTCTTCTCCTCCTTCTTAATCTTCTTTTATCTTTATTTTTTTATTTCCCGTGGAGTGAAGGAAAAATAGATACCATCTTGATTTTTCTCCCTCCTCTTCTCGGGGAGAGAGAGAGAGAGAGAGAGAGAGAGAGAGAGAGAGAGAGAGAGAGAGAGAGAGAGAGAGAGGAGGAGGAGAGAGAGAGAGAGAGAGAGAGAGAGAGTGTAGTGAGAGCTGGATAGCACTTGTGGTTCCCTGTCTTCCTTTAAATCAGCATCATCGTCTACTTGTTAATCTTCTTTTACCTTTTTTTTTTTATTTCCCGTGGAGTGAAAGAAAAATAGATACCATCTTTTTAGAGAGAGAGAGAGAGAGAGAGAGAGAGAGAGAGAGAGATTTTGATTTTTCTCCCTCCCTCTCCTAGGGAGAGAGAGAGAGAGAGAGAGAGAGAGAGAGAGAGAGAGAGAGGTGGCTATTGAACCATCGTCCCCTTGATCAGGTTTCGACGTCTTTCACGAGTCAATTGCTTCATTTACTCGTAATTGGTCTTTAAAGAGAGAGAGAGAGAGAGAGAGAGAGAGAGAGAGAGAGAGAGAGAGAGAAAGACAAGCGTTTTTTGACCGCAGACGTCTCATCCAATTACTGATCGGGTCCCCTCACTCTCTCTCCCCCTCTCCCCTCCCACAACGGGTCGTCAGGGAAAGGAATACTGTACATATATATAAGCTGCAGTTTAATTTAGAGATTCACCAAGCAAAAGGGGTTCGTTCTCCTGCTTCTGTGGTAAGCAGGAGAGGGTCGTCCTCCTGCTTCTGTGGTAAGCAGTTGAAGTCGTCCACCTGCTTCTATTGTAAGCAGAAGAGGGTCGTCCTTCTGCTTCTATGGTAAGCAGGAGAAGGTCGTCGTTCTCCCGCTTCTATGGTAAGCAGAAGAGAGTCGTCCTTCTGCTTCTATGATAAGCAGAAGAAGGTCGTCCTCCTGCTTCTATGGTAAGCAGAAGAAGGTCGTCCTCCTGCTTCTATGGTAAGCAGAAGAAGGTCGTCCTCCTGCTTCTATGGTAAGCAGAAGAGGGTCGTCCTTCTGCTTCTATGGTAAGCAGGAGAAGGTCGTCCTCCTGCTTCTGTGGCAAGCAGAAGAGGGTCGTCCTCCTGCTTCTATGGTAAGCAGAAGAGGGTCGTCCTTCTGCTTCTATGGTAAGGAGGAGAAAGTCGTTCTCCTGCTTCTGTGGCAAGCAGAAGAGGGTCGTCCTCCTGTTTCTATGGTAAGCAGAAGAGAGTCGCCCTCCCGCTTCTATGGTAAGCAGAAGAGGGTCGTCCTCCTGCTTCTTTGGTAAGCAGAAGAGGGTCGTCCTCCTGTTTCTATGGTAAGCAGAAGAGGGTCGTCCTTCTGCTTCTATGGTAAGCAGGAGAAGGTCGTACTACTGCTTCTGTGGCAAACAGAAGAGGGTCGTCCTCCTGCTTCTATGGTAAGCAGAAGAGGGTCGTCCTCCCGCTTCTATGGTGATCATATGGGCGGATCTTCAAAGACACACTCCATATTGGGCAGGTTATATTGGTCCATCCTTTATTGCTGCTTCGTTACTTCTTCTTCTTCTTCTTCTTCTTCTTCTTCTTCTTCTTCTTCTTCTTCTTCTTCTTCTTCTTCTTCTTATTTGTATTCGCTTTGTTCTAGTATTGTCATTTTACCATTTTTGATTATATTTTTTTCGAGTTTCTGGGCGGAAAAGGACAAATTTAGGGTCCGTGTATGTTTTTTTAAAGAGGAAAAAAATGTCATATATTATAGATAAGAGATTTTCTGGGTATGCTGAAGAATGTAAACGTGACATTCCTAGCATAGGAGAAACACTGACCAACGTCACAAGATAAGAAAATTATGAACAATAACAAAAAGAATAAAAAAATATTTTTGTTGAGATTATTTGAAATGCAGACCAAAATCACACTTTGAATTGACTATTTATAAAGAAATTCATTCGACAGAAGATTGATCATAAAATAAAAAGCCAAAACAACTTTAAAGCTTTATAAAGCATTAATTGATGAATAACTAAGCAAAACCCAGGTTAAAAACAAAGCAGTAGAAATATGTAATATAAATGACACCTGTCATATATAGCATTTTATCAACAAGGTGCATCTGGATGAGAATGAAGAAAAAGCCAAAAAAAGTAGAGAATAGAAAGCGAATAGACACGTCATAACCATAATTATGCACCCGATGATAGCAATTGTGATGAAGGTAAGGTGATGACCATAAAGAATTTCCCTTTGAAAGAGAGAGAGAGAGAGAGAGAGAGAGAGAGAGAGAGAGAGAGAGAGAGAGGAGGTGGAGAACGCCCTAAAAATAACAACAGAGAAATAGTTTTGAGAGAGAGAGAGAGAGAGAGAGAGAGAGAGAGAGAGAGAGAGAGAGAGAGAGAGAGAGAGAGAAGAGGTGTAGAACACCCTGAAAATAACAACAGTGGAATAGTTGAGAGAGAGAGAGAGAGAGAGAGAGAGAGAGAGAGAGAGAGAGAGAG
>NC_089746.1:16244694-16262194 GCF_040412425.1 Macrobrachium rosenbergii
TTCATCCCGGGTATCTCTCGCTATCTCTCTCTCTCTCTAACCCCTTTCCCCAGCATCTCTCTCTCTCCCTCTACCCTTTTTTTTTCTCTCTCTCCTCCCCTTTCTTTCTCTCTCTCATTCCTTTTTCCTCTTTCTCTATCTTTCTCTCTCCCCCTCTCTCTCTTCCCCCTCCCCCTCCCCTCCTTCCCCACCCTCTCTCCCTCTCTCTCCTCTCTCTCTCTCTCTCTCTCTCTCTCTCTCATTCCTTATTTCCCCTTTCCCTGTCTCTTTTTCTCTCTCCCTCCCCCTCTTCTCTCTTTCTCTCTCAGCCACGCCTCTCGGAAGTATGTAAACAGTCTTCATTTATCTTCGCTAATGCTCGTTAAGACTCTCGATTTTCTTTTTTTCTTTCTTTCTCCCCGTCTGAATAATCGAAGGGAACATTGCTTGCGCTTCTTTAAGATCTCTTGCATTCTTCCGTAATCCTTTGAAATTCAATTATCAAGTTAAAGGAACCTTCTTTTTCTGTCTTTTTTTTTTACCTTTTTTAATTTATCCTCTTATTATGTTTGTATCTGTATATTTCTGCGTTCGTTGAAAACGTGTCTGTCGTTTTGCTCCATTCCTGCATTAGATGATAGAAAAAAATTTTTGCGACGCATTTATTTTTTTTATTTATTATTTCTTTTTTTTCTTTTTTCGCGCCAATCTTGCGTTAGAAGATAGAACAAATTTTTGGTAACGTATTTATTTTTAATTTCTTATTTCTTTTTTTTTGTGCCATTACTGCATTAGAGGATAAAAAAATGTTTGTAACGTATATATTTTTTATTTCTTATTTCTTTTATTTTAATTTTTTTGCGCCGTTCCTGCGTTAGAGGATAGACAAAATTTTTGCAACGTATTTATTCTTATTTTTTAATTCTTTTATTTCTTTTTTGCTCATTCCTGCATTATATGATGGAAAAAAAATTTTGCAACAGATTTACTTTTTATTTCTTATTTATTTTTTCCTTTTTTTGTGCCATTCCTGCGTTAGAGGACAAAAATGTTTTGGCAACGTATTTATTTTTTATTTCTTATTTCCTTTTTTTTGCGCCATTCCTGCGTTAGAGGACAAAAAATTTTTGCAACGTGTTTATTTTTCATTTCTTATTTCTTTTTTAAAATTTTTTTCTTTACATTTTCCTTATTCCTAATATCATTTTTGTCTTTGTATATGTTTGTTTGTGCTTTTAGAAAGTGCGTCTGTCGTTTCTTCGTTAGAGGAGAAAAAATAATTTCTTTTTTTTCTTAATTTTCACCAACTCCATAAGTGTTCACGAGGTGCTAAGTTTCGACTGAGAATATGAAACGTACTAAGTATTATACTCGATATCAGATGTTTTTATTTAGGTATAATGAAAGTTATAAATGAGCTAACAATGAAAGTTATAAATTAGCTGCCAATGAAAGTTATACTTTAGCTTACAATGAAAGTTATACATTAGCTTACAATGAAAGTTATAAATTAGCTTACAATGAAAGTTATAAATTAGCTGACAATGAAAGTATAGCCTACAATGAAAGCTATAAATTAGCTGACAATGAAAGTTATATATTAGCTTACAATGAAAATTATAAATAGCTGACAATGAAAGTTATATATTAGCTTACAATGAAAGTTATAAATTAGCTGACAACGAAAGTTATATATTAGCTTACAATGAAAGTTATAAATTAGCTTACGATGAAAGTTATAAATTAGCTGACAATGAAAGTTATATATTAGCTTACAATGAAATTTATAAATTAGCTGACTAC
Source organism: Macrobrachium rosenbergii (assembly GCF_040412425.1). NCBI lineage: Eukaryota > Metazoa > Arthropoda > Malacostraca > Decapoda > Palaemonidae > Macrobrachium > Macrobrachium rosenbergii. The sequence goes on from NC_089746.1 coordinate 16,246,477, forward strand.
TAAAGTTATATATTAGCTTACAATGAAAGTTATAAATTAGCTGACAATGAAAGTTATATATTAGCCTACAATGAAAGCTATAAATTAGCTGACAATGAAAGTTATATATTAGCTTACAATGAAAGTTATAAATTAGCTGACAATGAAAGTTATATATTAGCTTACAATGAAAGTTATAAATTAGCTGACAACTACTAAAGTTATATATTAGCTTACAATGAAAGTTATAAATTAGCTTACAACGAAAGTTATATATTAACTTACAATGACAGTTATATGTTAGCTTTTATATATGAAAAATAGGATGGTCACAAATATTTCTACAAATCTTGCGTCAAGACAATCGTGGACCCCCAGTGACTTTCCTGTACCTTTAAATTTTCATTTACATAAATGTACCCAGTCTTTTAGAATGTCATCAGCTGGTATAAGCGCACCTGTAAACTATCGTGTGTCTTAAATAACCTATAAATAAGAGTTGTTCACTGCCATTTGATTGATTGACTCACTTAATACGAAGTTATCTGGCGTTACAACGCCAAAGGTCATCAACACCGAAAAATATGTAAGTAAGTTCAACATTTTTCCCCTTATAAAAGTTTTGATTGATTGATTGATTTCATGAAATATCGGCTGTCAAGCCAAGCACTGAATGGGTACTTTCGGCCATTCAGCGTCCATGACAGTGAAAAGAGGAGGTTGGAGTGGTTGGACAGCAAGATAAAATGACCCAGAAAACAAGAAGTAATAGTTAGAGAGAATGGACAGCTAGACTGAAGAGAGCAAGAGGGAATGGAGGTAAAGTAAAAGGCTAATTCGATGCTTTAATCTCCTTCAACTCTATTGTTCAATCAAAAGTAAGAAATAAAAAAAAAACAGAAATACAAATAAAAACATAGATATAAAATAATAATAATCAAAATCTCGAGAAATAAAAACCCCCAAATCCGTGGTTCCTTTTGTCTAAGTTTGATGACGTCACGTGAAAGCGGCCTACACCGCTCGCAAATGCTCCATTCAAAAAGAAAGTGAAAGAAAGCGTTCTCTTTACATTTGGGGGAGAGAAGAAGAAGAAGAAGAAGAAGAAGAAGAAGAAGAAGAAGAAGAAGAAGAAGAAGAAGAAGAAGAAGAAGAAGAAGGACAACGAAATATTTCTTACTATTTTCAGGATTGGCAGAAAGGGGCCTCTATTTGAATGGTGAAGAGGGGGTTGGGGAGGGTTGTGTGGGTGTGGGGTGTTAGAGGCCGTGGGGAGAGGGAGAGTAAAGGGGAAAGATACACCATGTCGATATTAAGGGACGGAAATGGGAGGAGGCGGGTTTGGTGGGGGTAGAGGGGGAAGGAAGGGGTGAGAGTTTTGGGTGTGCCGGAAGTTGTCAGCGTGAAGCGAGCAATGCCGGAAAAAGAAATGGAAAAATTGTCATTCAAATCATTATTAAAAATTCAGAAATAAGGAAAAAAATATCCTTAAAGTCAATAAAATCCTGAAATTGAAAAATTATCCTGAAAATCATTAGAGTATTCCAGAAAAAAAGGAGAAAATTGATCCTTAAAATAATTCAAAGATCAGCAAAAATTTTATTCAAAATCATTAAACAATCCAGAAAAAGATAAGAGCCTTAGAATAATTTAAGAATCCAGGAAAAGAAATAAATGATTCTTAACATAATTCAGAAATCCAGAAAAAAGGAAAAATTATCCTTTAAATTATTGAAAATCCAGAAAAAGGAATAAAATGAATTTAAAATAATTCAAAAATCCAGGAAAAGATAAAAATGATCCTTAAAATAATAAAAAAAAATCCAGGAAAAGAAAAAATTAAAATAATTTAAAAATTCAGAAACACCCCCCCAAATCCTTAAAATCCTTAAAATAATCCAACGTGGATTGTAGGGAAGCCCCGACGCGAAAGGGCGCCAAGCCTAAAGAGCGTTGCTCTTAACATCATACAAGTACCTCCGCTTATAGGGACCGCTTTTACGGATCATTCTTTTTTTTTCCTTCCTGCCTTTCTTCCTTTCTCTCCTTAGGAGGTCCTCTTCGAGATACGACTGATAAAGGAGTAGGAGAGAGAGAGAGAGAGAGAGAGAGAGAGAGAGAGAGAGAGGATAATTTTATTTTCTTTATTCCTTCCTTTCTTCCTTACCCTCCTTACGAGAGAGAGAAAAGAGAGAGAGGAGAGAAGAGGAGTCCCGCTGAAGAGTGAATTGCGATACGATACATGAAAGAAAAAAAGTTTCTTTATAGAAGCGAAGGGTAACGATATGGGAGACGCTTTTTAAGGTGTAATACATTTCGAAGGGGTACACAGTGGAGGGTTGCCGCTGCTATAATACTTTCTGGGTAGATATACAGTACAGTAGAACCCCCATACGTATATTGAAGGGGTGTGGGGGGAGGGGAGATATACTGTATATATATTTCCGGAGCCCTGATCTCTCGGAGGAAAAAAAGCACTGGAATAGGTAACCGAAGGGGCAGGAATTTTTAGTTAATTTCTTTTTATATTTAAAGATCTTTTAAGTTGTCGTGTAATAGCTTATTCCTTTGAATGTTTTGGTTTTCGGTTTAACTTGAATTATTATTATTATTATTATTATTATTATTATTATTATTATTATTATTATTATTATTATTATTATTATGAATTTGTTGAAATGACTTAAAGATGTAATTTTGGTAATTCATTATCCATAAATTCATTATTGATTTTTATCTACAGTATATGGCTTTTTTTATTTGCATATATATATATATGTATGTGTGTGTATGTATATATGTATATATATTTCTATATATGTAAATATATATTTATGTATGCTTATTTGTATATATATATATACTCGTATATATATATATATAATGTTTATATAATATGCATATATATATATATATATATATATATATATATATATATATATATATATATATATATATATATATATATATATATATATATATATATATATATATATATATCGCCACGCCTGCCTATCCTCCCCAGATTAAATGACACCTTGCCTTTTCCTTTGCAGCACCCACCTGTCATTCCCACATGGATCTTCGTCTCTCTCTCACCCACCCACCACATGGACCATCACTCTCTCCCCCTTCCCCATCACTATCCATTCCATGGATCCTTAAATCTACTTCTCAAACCACCGATCTCTTTCCTTCCACCTCATTCATGAAGGATACTCATGGATCCTTAACTTTCTCCCTAGCAGTACTCGTCAAAGGATACTCTCCTTCCTCCCCAGCTATCCCCTACTGAGGACACCCCTCCCCTCTCTCCCCCCCCACCCCGTACCTCCTTCCCCTCCCCTTCCCCTACCTACTTCCCTGTCGAAGAGAATAGCACTGCAGAGAAATGCCTCCTCTTCAGTCAACAAAGCCCAAGGAAGATTGGAATCTATGGTTGCGATAAATCCCAGGAAACGAGACCTCTTAGAAACCTCTCAAAGAGAGAGAGAGAGAGAGAGAGAGAGAGAGAGAGAGAGAGAGAGAGAGAGCCTTTGAGCCGTATCCACAACCCAAAGTGAGAGAGAGAGAGAGAGAGAGAGAGAGAGAGAGAGAGAGAGAGAGAGAGAGAGAGAGTGCAAAGGAGATGGGAAGGAGGGAAGATGGAGTAAAGAAGGAGGAGGAATTTAAGAGAGAGAGAGAGAGAGAGAGAGAGTGCCTGTGTGTGTAAAGGAGTTGGGAAAGAGGCAAGTTTGCGTAAGGGAACAGCAGGAAGAGGAATTTAAAATGAAAGAGTAAAAGAGAAATGAGATGGATAGAAGAAGCAGTAAAATAATGAGTTAAAAGAGTCGAAGTATAGAGAATCATGATAGAAAAATAAGGAAAATTCGTTAAATATGATACAGAATTGACAGAAATACTGGATGAGAAGGAAAGAAGGAAAGGACATAACCAATCAGACCTAAAGAAGTGGAGAAAATTGCATACAAATAGCAAGAACAGGAGTAAATCCAAACTAAGTAAAAACAAAACAGTACAAGAAATCATAAATGAATTTGAAAGTAACAGAGACAGGAGAATTTTTTTGTAAAAGGTGAAAAGAAAAGTGGATAAAAAAGGATTATATATAAAATCAACAAGAATCAGAGTAAATAAGCTCAAAAGAACAACAGAACTGTCAAGGTAATCATAAGTAAAATTGAGAGAAACAGAATTAGGAGAATTTTTTTTTGTAAAAGGAAAAAATAGAGTGAGGAAGAAGAAACAAAGAATAAATAAATCCTAATATTAATGTGGTGAAACCAATACCGGATGGATGTCCGGTCTCCAGTCCCTGGTTTCTGGTCTCTGGTCTCCTGCCTTTGGTTTCCGGTCTCTGGTCCCTAGATGGTCTCCGGTCTCCAGTCCCTGGTTTCTGGTCTCTGGCCTCCAGTCCCCCGATCTCGGGTCCCCGGTCCTTGGTCTCCGGTCTCTGGTCTCGAGACGGTCTCTGCGCTTCGGTCTCTGGTTTGAGGTCTCAGGTCCCCAGTCCCTCGTGTTAGGTCTCCTCCCTCCGGTCTCTGGTTCCCAGTCCCTCGTCTCCGGTCTCTGGTCTCTGGTCTCCCTTTTGTTCCACCCTCACGCTCGGCAGCGGCTGGCTGACGGCAGTTTCATTCCACCGTTATGCATAGCATTTCGTCCATTTGACGATAGCCCGAGAAAGCCTTTGTAAATCACTCTATGGGTAAGGCTTTTAGCTGTCGCGGGGAAAGGGCGCTGTAAAAGGCTGTGTATATTTACATAGAGGTGAGTAAATGTTTTGGGGGGAGGGTAGGTTAAAGTGAGGTTATTTAAGGGGGTTGGGGGGTTGGGGAGTTTGGGAAGGCACAAAACGTAAAGATTTATTTCGGGGTTAAAAGGAGTTACTTACGAAGGGCCTGTGATCGAGAAAGCCAGTTTTGTTTACCAAGATTACCCAGTTTACCAAACTCCTCCTCCTACCCCTTCCCGTCCTCTTCCTCCTCCCCCTCCTCCTCTTCCTCCTCCTCCTCCTCCTCCTCTTCTTCTTCTTCTTCTTCTTCTTCTTCCTGGTCCCTATCAAGTTCTCTTCTTCCTGGTCCCTATCAAGTTCTCTCAGTCTCCTCACTTCAACTTCCCTTTCCAGATTAATGTTGGTGAGGTCGAATTTTTCTTGACTCTTTCTCTCTCTCTCTCTCTCTCTCTCTCCCCGTCCGTAACTTGGGCGTTCTAATCAAACTTTACATAAACTTCCCTGACGTATATCCTCTCCGTCTAGCGGACCCAATCCGGCGGAACGGAGGACCCCCCCGAAATTTTATTGGCAGAGATCTGGGACCTAAGAACAAGGTCCTTGGCAGCTTTGTTTTCTCCACTGTTGACTTTTGGAAGCTTCTGGACGGGGGAGGGGAGACTGGGGGTTACCGGAAGCTTCTATAGGGGGGCGGGAAGAGGGAGGGGAGGAGGGGGAGGGAAGGAGTGCGATCTCGTCTCCCCCGACGATATTGTAAGCATAGATATCCGATGCTAACTAGATCCGGACGTCCCTCCGTGTCTGTCAGACTTTGCCTGCTTCCATTTTTCTGTCTGTCTTTTCGATTCCAGTTCTTCTGGGCATGTTTCTTTTTTGGAATCAATTCTGCTTCGAAATCAATGTCTCTTTTGGAATCAATTGTCCTTCGAAATCAATTCTCTTTCGAAATCAATTCTCCTTCGAAAAGTGTCCCCCGTGAATTCCATTTCAATTTGAGGGCGATATTTTTGGGTGATCGGAATTGATTTCATGCAGGAAAGATTCTGAGAGTTTTATTATCCGTTGAGTGCAGGTGTGACTACAGGATTATGCTGCAGTGCTGGACATTCTCTCTCTCTCTCTCTCTCTCTCTCTCTCTCTCTCTCTCTCTCTCTCTCTCTCTCTCTCTCTCTCTCTCAATTTTTATAATCCGTTTAGTGCAGGTGTGACTACACGATTATACTGCAGTGCTGGACATTCTCTCTCTCTCTCTCTCTCTCTCTCTCTCTCTCTCTCTCTCTCTCTCTCTGAAGCCGTGCGTCTTATTCCCAGTGTATATTAGTCTGTAATTTTTAGTAATGGCCTTAGTGACGTCCCTTTCCAATCCTCTTATGTCTCTCCATTCTCAGCCTTTTGAATTTCCTTCCTTGTCACCTTTTCCTTGGGCTTCCTTTTGACAAAATGTCGTTGTTTTATTTTCAATCAGAACCGGAAAAAACGTAAATTAAGACTATTTCTATGAGTGTGTCAAAATATACATTTTCTTATATATTTCTTATATATTTATTATTTTGTTAATTTATTTTATTCTTTTTTAATAAGTCAGCTCTTCTTTTTGTATTCCCCATTACCTTCTGTTACTCCTTTCGAGTGAACACCATATTATTCTTTGGAAGCTTGAATTTCAAGCCAGTGACCCCGTGGTGGGCTTGTTCCACATGACTCAGGGCGGCATCTACTGGCACCCCGGATGAGCGAACCAATCAGGAACGTCCATCTGCGGGCAGCAACCCTCCGAATAATACACTCATTACAGTGCACTCCAGCGCACGCACGCAAGAGCACATACAACCATCACCGGGCGAGAGGAGGCTTCGCCCGAGAAGAATCGCCTCAGGCAGCCAATGAAAAATCGACCTGATCTGAGACCAACTATCTATACCGCCATGAGCACCCTGTGTCTTCTACCAACGAGCGCCCATTTCTGTCTTCTATGCCTTTGAAGGACTCTACTACTCAAATTCTTCTTTTCCCATCTGTTGGCCTCTCCCACCAGCCACACGGCACACTCACTGCTATCATACTTTTATCCTCATCTGATGGGTACCTTAGGGTTCAAAGAGGCTGCAACCTTGCCTGTTAAATCTTTTCACTTCAAAATCGCCCCCACCAAAATCACTTTCATGCATCATGATAAAGTTTTCATCTAACCTACCCATCTCACAGACTCATCAACATAGAGTTACGGGCTGTTCTAGGAGCAAGAGCCCGTGCTGGCACAAGGCCAGCTAAATCTGAAACAACAACAACAACAACCCTGTGTCTCCAGACTCATCCCAACGTCCAGAAGATGACTATCGAGCTGGTCGAAACATGTCGACAGAAAAAGTACGAAAAATACCAGACAGACGTCAGAAAAATAATAAAGAAATACCATCAGGAGAATCTACGGATTCACATCCCAGGTTTCAGTAACCTACTGCAATGCTTTAAAACAACGAATTTCTGTTGTAAGAAATAGGCTGTTTCATCCATCGAAATATGAACATTGGACAATTATTGACCAATATTGATGTGCAGGAAAAGCGAATTATTAGAAGAATTGAGAAAACTCAGTATAAAATCAATTCGCAAAATGTAGCCATTTTATTCAACAACAACAACATTAATAATAATAATAATAATAATAATAATAATAATAATAATAATATGACTTCCACAAGAAATGCGTGGTTGATGCTTATTTTCATTCCCCCATATTTATTGCGGAATATTGTCTATGTTCTGTTTTCTCCAGTCTATTTACCGTTTTTCATAATTACGGAAATTATTAATTTCTAGCTAATAATTTATGATAAAAGCGCGACAAAACATTATTTTCTACAACCAGTCGTCTTGAAGATGACACATTGGTGTTGACCTCGGCTCCCTAGGTTAGGTTAGGTTAGGTTAAGATGTATCCTTGTAAGTACCCCTGCCCTACTCGAAAGCGTAGGTATGGATTGTCCACAGAGGGCGATGTCCCCTTCCTGGTAAGACCCTGTGTCCTAGGTTAGGTTAGAGAGAAAGTTAAGATACGATCTGTCATTGTTGCTGACGACCTTATTTTTTTGAGGGATCCAGTATTACCGATAAAACCATTGAGTCTCTCTCTCTCTCTCTCTCTCTCTCTCTCTCTCTCTCTCTCTCTCTCTCTCTCTCTCGGGGCCTCCTCGTTATCGCCTCCAGTAGGTAAAGGAGAATCCTCCCGTCCCCACCGACCATTCCTTCCTCCGTCTTAACCAATATCCTATTCCCGCAATGCCAAGCTGTAACAAGCATCCTTTGCATTTTCTTCACGACCCTCTCCCCCCCCCCCCTCCTCCTCCCTAACCCCTCCCCTCCCCCCTCCCTCCCCTTCCCTTCCCTTCCCTTCCTTCCCTTCCCTTTCCTGTCCCCTACTTAATTTTATTTCCACCTTTCCCTTCTCCTCTTCCCTCTCCCTTTCCTTCCCCTCCCCTCTCTCCCCTTCTCCCCTCCTCTTCCACTCTTCCTCTCTTCTCTTCCTCTTCCTCTTCTCCCCTCCATCTCCCTTCCCTTCTCCCCTCCTCCCCTATCCCTCCCCTCCTCCCCTTCCCATCTTCCTTCCCTTTTCCCTCCCCTTCCTTTCCCATCCCCCTCCTCCCCTACCCCTCCCCTCCCATTCCCATCTTCCTCTTTTTCCATCCCCTTCCTTTCCCATCCCACTCACTCCTCCCCTACCCTCCGCCTCCCCTCCCATCACATCCCCCTTCCCTCCCCTCCCATACCTCTTCCCTTCCCCTCCTTCTCCCCTCCTCCCTTCCTCCCTCTTCCCCTCCCCTGTCGCCTGCCCCTATTTCATTTTGTTTCCCGCCCCGTCCTCCCCTCCCACCCCCCTTCCCCTCTCCCTCCCATTTCCCTTCCCCTCCCCAGCCCATTACCTCATTTTGTTTATTCGCCGTAACTGGCAATCGCTGATGGACGGTTACGGGCCACACCTGATTTTGGGTAATGATGCACCCGAGTTATTCTTCCTCCCTCCTCCTCCTCCTCCTCCTCCTCCTCCTTATCTTCTTCTTCTTCTTCTTCTTCTTCTTCTTCTTCTTCTTGTCCTTTCCTTTTATATGCCAGAACAGAACAAAGTTATGTTTTCCTCCTCCTCCTCCTCCTCCTCCTCTTCTTCCTCTTTGTGTCCTTTCCTTTAATGTACCAGAGCAGAATTATCTTTTTCCTTTTCCTCCTCTTCTTCTTCTTATTCTTCTTCTTTCCATTTATGTACCAGAGCATAGTTATTTTTATCCTCCTCCTCCTCTTCTTCTTCCTCTTCTTCTTTCTTCGCCTTCCTCTTCTTCGTCTTGTTCTTCTTACGCTTTCTTTATTCTGCTCCCTTTTTACCTTCCTAATATCCCCTTGCCCGTTAATAGCTGTTTAGTGTCCTCCACTCGGAAGCTGTGGACTACGTCTAATGCTTAGAGACGCTTGTAATTTTCCTTTAACATATTTTTTTATTCTTCTTCTTCTTCTTCTTCTTCTTCTTCTTCTTCTTCTTTCTCTTTGTTCTTAATTATTATTATTCTTCTTATTATTATTATTATTATTATTATTAAATACTTTTTCTATTTTTGAGAATAAAGTTTCTAGTTTATTATTATTATTATTATTATTATTATTATTATTATTATTATTATTATTATTATTATTATTATTATTATTATTAGGGAAAAAGTTTCCAGTTTAAACTACAATCCGAATTATCGAATGTAGTCATTACTTACGGTGAAATATTATAGATATTATTTTCAACAATACTGACAGTGTCTGAAAGAAATCATACCTCTCTCTCTCTCTCTCTCTCTCTCTCTCTCTCTCTCTCTCTCTCTCTCTCTCTCTCTCTCTCTTCTCGTTGTCAGAAAGAAAAGAATATCCATATTCAAATGGGGAAAAAAAATATGCACCAAACACACAAATTCAATTCCAATTAATTTAAAATAAGTGGAAAATGCGCCGAAGATCGAGTTTTCTGTACAGCTGCTAAAGCGTATATAGATCTATCTTTCGGTGGTCTCAGTATAATGCTGTATGAGCGGCAGCCCATGAAACTTTTACCCCGGCTCCGTGGTGGCCTGCCCTATATAATTGCCAGAGGCACGATTATGGCTAACTTTAACCTTAAATAAAATAAAAACTACTAAGGCCAGAGGGTTGCAATTTGGTATGTTTGATGATTGGAGGGTGGATGATCAACATACCAATTTGCAGCCCTCTAGACTCAGTAGCTTTTAAGATCTAAGGGCGGAGAGACAAAGTGCGGACAGAATAAAGTGCGGACAGAAAACTAAAATGGTGAAGCATTATCCTCCTTATTCACAAACAGCGCATGACCTAAAGCAAATAACCTATGACCTGAAGGCGAAACGTATGGTCTCATAAACATTAAAATCTTCCCCACACGACGCCCCAAGCCTCTCTCTCTCTCTCTCTCTCTCTCTCTCTCTCTCTCTCTCTCTCTCTCTCTCTCTCTCTCTCTCTCTCTCTCTCTCTCTCTCTGCGTCAGGTTCATGGCACTGGGGTCTCTTCATTCCCTTCTCCCTTATTTGCACATAGTTACTTACGTCCTCTCCCCAGTATAATTTACATTTTATTTACTTCCGGTAAAATATATTCGGAGTATTTCATGACGTTTGTTTTAAGGTCCTAGTCTCATTTAGCACTGCAAACTCCTTCTCGCTCTGAATAGTCCCTGGGAGGTGGTGGTGGTGGGGTTGGGGGAGAGAAGTGGGAGGGGGGGAAAATTCGTCCAAGGTTTATGGATGGTGGAGAAGGCGTGATTAACGATAATGAATATGATGATAATGATGATTGTGAGAGGAATTTGATGATGGTGGTAAGGGAAAGTTCGTTGCTCGCCTGACTTGGTATGAATGAAATCTGCTCTCTCATCATTAGTTATGACAGCGATTGAGATCGTAATGATAGTGATGATTATAATGATGATGATTATGATGATGAAATAATATCCTTCTTGAAGATTTGCTACCTTCGGATCTTGTAACAAAGACCAGTGGATCTCTCTCTCTCTCTCTCTCTCTCTCTCTCTCTCTCTCTCTCTCTCCTCCTCTCCTCCTCCTCCTCCTCCTCCTCTCTCTCTTCTCTTCTTCTTTCTTCTTCTTCCTCCTCCTCTTCTCTCTCTCTCTCTCTCTCTCTCTCTCTCTCTCTCTCTCTCTCTCTCTCTCTAGAAAACCTACCAACCTACCTACCAGTCTACGACTAATAATCTTTTCATAACTTTGAAAATCCCCCTCCCCCCAAAAAAAATCCAGACGAAATGTTAAAGCTCATTTTCCAGAAGGGCCGTTGTAAAGTTTATCATCCTGCGCTTCGACCATAGATCATCATATTCGGAAATATCATTTCAGGCAGGCCTAACGGCAGGTCGCGTTCAGTGAACGTCGAGGGGAGGTAGGGAGAAAGCGCTGCCTTAGGTTTTTTCTGGGATGGTTGCTTGCTTGTTTGTTGATGGAAAATCCTGAGGATTTTTTCGACGGTGTTTTGTGTGAGATAAATGGGTTTCGAAAGATGATGTGTGTATTCTTCTCTCTCTCTCTCTCTGTCTCTCTGTCTCTCAGAGGAGTATGTCAGTGATGTTGTGTGCAAAATAAATGTTTTGCACATTGATGTGCTTCGCTGTCGAACTTCTCAGTTCCAGAGGTCCTTTATTCCTCACACCGTTGGACTGTGGAACAGCCTCCCAGAGGATGTCTTGCAATTGGAACTTCAAAAGTTCAAGCGAAAATGCGATGCATTACTACCCTAATACTATTCTCCTTGCATTTTAATACATTTTCATCTATTTATTAATTTCCTTTTTTTCTTTTTAATAAGTGGTATCTCATCTTTCTGTATTTCCCTTTACTTCCTCTTACTTCTTCCTAATGAACGCCATATTCTTTGGAAGCTTGAATTTCAAGTCAATGGCCCCTTTCGTGGGCTTGATCCATATGAATAGGTTTCAACTTCTGAAGAATAATAATAATGATGTATATAGGATTTACTCTCTCTCTCTCTCTCTCTCTCTCTCTCTCACACACACACACACACACACACACACACACACACACACATAGACGTACAGAGAATAAGTTTAGGCATTATCGATTCCGCCCAATATACTTAAACAATATGATTATACGTACATAAATCGGTGCGCACACGTGCATATTTAAATGATCATGTGATGCGCTCTTGCGCGCCTCTTCCATTCAACCTAAATGTACATAGGATTTATCTGTAGTTCCCTTTTTTTCGCTTCTACAGTTTTTTGCGTTAATTTTGTTGAATATCTCTTCTTTTCCTCAAACATTTTCTTACAGTTATAAATTCTGATTCTTTATCATTTAGGTACCGCATTAGCCTGGGTCTCTGATATACCTAAAAAACGTCTCAATGCTATGCTACGAAAATATCTTTCATAATTCCTTGTTTACCATCGACTTTTCTTATCTTCCTCTTCTTCCCGACGACTCCTTGCGTTCGGAAAAACGGACATTTTTTTCAATCGAACGGGAAAAAAACGGACCTTTTTCATTCAAACGGGAAAAAACGGACATTTTTTCGGTCAAACGGACAAAACGGACCTTTTTCATTCAAACTGAAAAAAGTGGACCTTTTTCAGTCAAACGGACAAAACGGACCTTTTTCAATCAAACGGAAAAAATGGACCTTTTTCAATCAAACGGAAAAAGGACCTTTTCAATCAAACGAAAAAAACGGAAAAAACGGAAAAAACGACCTTTTTCAATCAAACGGGACCTTTTTCAATCAAACGGAAAAAATGGACCTTTTTCAATCAAACTTTTTCAAATCAAACGGAAAAAAGGAAAAAATGGACTTTTTCAATCAAACGGAAAAAACGGACCTTTTTCAATCAAACGGAAAAAACGGACTTTTTCAATCAAACGGAAAAAACGGACCTTTTTCAATCAAACGGAAAAAACGGACCTTTTTCAATCAAACGGAAAAAACGGACCTTTTTCAATCAAAACGGGAAAAACGGACCTTTTTCAATTGAACGGAAACAACGAACCCTTTTCAATCAAACGGAAAGAACGGACCTTTTTCAATCACACGGAAACAACGAACCCTTTTCAATCAAACGGAAAAAACGGACCATTTTCAATCACACGGAAACAACGAACCCTTTTCAATCAAACGGAAAAAACGGACCCTTTTCAACGAAACGGGAAAAACGGGCCCTTTTCAATCAAACGGACAAAACGGACCTTTTTCAATCAAAGGCGAAAAAAACTTACCTTTTTCAATCAAAGGGAAAACACGGAACTTTTTCAGTCAATCGGAAAAAACAGAAATTTTTTTCAAAATCAAACGTTGTTCGCTCAGTTAGAAGGACGTCGAGTGAAGCTACCGCAGGACGAGTTAGAGGCGACTCTGGCCGCGCCATAAAACCCATAAACATCTTATCAGCGACGTTATACAGGACATTATTTTCTCTCCTAAATGGACTGTCCCCAACGGATGGTCTCAGATGGCCCTAGGTGAACTATGTAGGACACGACCGTCTTTCAAAGTATTCTGTCCATAACTTGATGGATATTCCGATTATATTTGCATACGCCGGTTTCTCTTTTGGCGGTCAGGGAGACAGAAGTGTTTTTAGAATAAATTATTTAACCTTTACGATGAAAGTAAGCGAGATTTTGTAATGTTTATACTTTTTTTTTTTTACAGATGACCTTCCGTAAAATAAAAGACTCTTCCTTGAACATATATAATAAAATATAAGCTAGATTTTGTGATGTTTATGTTTTTTTTCTTTTTACAATGACCTTCTGTTTAACAGACCTTCCATTAACATTTATAATAAAAAAAATATTTGCATTGTTTATAAAGACATTTTTTTCTTTCTTTTTGTCTTTTTTTTTACAAATGGCCTTCCGTAAGAAAGACCTTCCATTAACATTTATAATAAAAAAAAATAAGCGAGATTTTGCCATGTCTATATGGTCTTTTTTATTATTATTATTATTTTTTTTTTTTACAAATAGCCTTCCATCGCGAAGTGTTATAAAGGTCACGTTTTTCGAAAAATGTTTAAAAACCAAGACAGGTTAAGCAGCAATAACGAGAGAGAGAGAGAGAGAGAGAGAGAGAGAGAGAGAGAGAGAGAGAGAGAGAGAGAGAGAGAGTTTTTCTTGTTTGAATGGTAACGTGATGTAATTTTTTTTATTCCAGTTGCCGGATTAGGAATCATTAACACGAGAGAGAGAGAGAGAGAGAGAGAGAGAGAGAGAGAGAGAGAGAGAGAGAGAGAGAGAGAGAGAGTTTCATGTCTGAATAGTCATGTAATGTATTTTTTTATTCCAGTTGCTGAAATAAGAATCATTAATACGAGAGAGAGAGAGAGAGAGAGAGAGAGAGAGAGAGAGAGAGAGAGAGAGAGAGAGAGAGAGAGAGAGAGTTTCATGTCTGAATAATCATGTAATGTATTTTTTTATTCCAAAATAAGAATCATTAATACGAGAGAGAGAGAATGGAGAGAGAGAGAGAGAGAGAGAGAGAGAGAGAGAGAGAGAGAGATTGTGTGTAAAAGTAATAAAAAATTGAATGGAGAGAGAGAGAGAGAGAGATTCCGAGTTTATTGTCGGCTTCTTCCCGTTAATTCTACCCGACCATATGTCATTAGTGCTAATGCTGTTGATTTATCATCTTCCTGAAGATCTAAAAAAGAGAAACTCGCAGTTCCTTTGACGAATCTACTCGCTATCTGCTCGTTGGTAGATGTGCTATTAGGGGAAACTACTCATTTTTTTGTTGCTCGTAAAGTAATACAGTCTCCAGAGCGATTTTTCGTAATGGGGAATGTTTTTCAAGTAATTGAGGTTTAGAGGGAAATGATGTTCTTTTTCACATAACTGTAATCTGTATGATTTAAGAGAATGATACAGGAAGTTTTCCATATGACTGGCTCTATTGCTTGTGTCTTCATTTATTTCATGAAAATCTAAAAATATAAAAAAAAAAAAATCTTCAGCTTTTTGTGTCCAAAACAATTGTCGACTGATAACTCTTGAGTGATGAAAGAATCTCCTTTCAGTATTATTATTATTATTATTATTATTATTATTATTATTATTATTATTATTATTATTATTATTATTATTATTATTATTATTATTATTATTTCGGTAGATGAAACCTATTCACATGGATAAGTGATAACATGCATGTTTATTTTACAAGATCAAAATGGAATTTTCAAGATTGCCAAAAACATTCCAGAATGTTGTTATTTTAAGGTCATCTGACAGTTCTTGCATTACATTTACACGGACCTCATCTTCATCATTCGATGATTTTCGAAAGATGCTTAAATCATGAAAATATGCACCTTAGCTAAGAGTTCCAGTGCTCTACAAATTTAGGTGCCAATGACCATTATATTAGTTACTATGCAATCCTGAATACCTTTCAGCCAGGCCCCATAAAACTCTTATCCGCGGCCCACGAAACTCAGCCACGGCCCGGTAGTGGCCTGTGTTGTTGGTACCTACAGCGCTGCCAGAAGCACGATTATGGCTAACTTTAACCTTAAATTAAATAAAAACTACTGAGACTAGAGGGCTGCAATTTGGTATGTTTGATGACTGGAGTGTGGATGATCAACATAGCAGTTTGCAGCCCTCTAGCCTCAGATGTTTTTAAGATCTGAGGGCGGACGGGCAGACAAAGCCGGCACAATAGTTTTCTTTTACAGACTACTAAAATGGCCAGTTATTTAAAATAAAATAAAAAATTACAAATATATTCTAGTCATCTCCGTTCAATTCGACGCTCGTGCAAACTGCTATATATCCACCCGATCATTTCCTGTCGCAATTGACAATACTGGTATAACTCACAACAAGCGGTTGTAGCTCCCAACAACCATTCGGACTCATATGAGAGTAATTTAGCCGCATGACTGTCCGCAGTTCATAAAAGTATCGGAAAACGTAGATATACACCGTTATT
>NC_089746.1:16267194-16307194 GCF_040412425.1 Macrobrachium rosenbergii
CACCTATGCAAATAAAACCTCCCCCAACCTCCTCGCCCCTTGAGCATTTAAAGAGTGGGGAGAGAGAGAGAGAGAGAGAGAGAGAGAGAGAGAGAGAGAGAGAGAGAGCTGGGCCAAACCGCCCCCCCGCCTCCCGCCGCCCACAACCTCCCTTCAACCCCACACTCGAGAAACGGTTGATTGAAAGGATTGAGGTTGTGTGACAGAGAGCAGGTGGTCTTTACTCATCGGTTATCTCTCTCTCTCTGTCTCTCTCTCTCTCTCTCTCCTTCCTTCCTTCCTTCCCTCCTTCCTTCCTTCCTTACTTCCTTGCTTCCTTCTCTCTCTCTCTCTCTCTCTCTCTCTCTCTCTCCTCTCTCTCTCCACCTTCCTTCCTTCCTTCCTTCATTCCTTCCTTCTCCTTCTTCCTTCCTTCTCTCTCTCTCTCTCTTCCCTCCCTCCCTCCCCCTCCTTCATTCCTTCCTTCCTTGCTTCCTTCCTTTTCTCTCTCTCTCTCTCTCTCTCTCTCTCTCTCTCTCTCTCTCTCTCTCTCTCTCTCTCTCTCCCCCTCCGGAAGACAAAAGTGACGGCCGCACGTGACGGACGGATAGACAGACAGACAGACACTCGACCACCTGAGAATGTTCTCACGTGCTTTCCCACGACGCCTTTTGATAATGAGCACAAGCAAATTGAAAGGAAGGAGAGGGATATTGATTGATGCCTGAGGAAAGATCTTCAGAATTAAAAAAAAAAAGTAGATAGATATTGGGAGATATGTCTTTCTTGCACTAATAAACTGGGGAAACTAAATAGATGACATGGAGAAGTATGGAGGAAATATATACAATATGTATGTGTGTATATATGTACTGGATATATATACACGTATATAAATACATATATATAACACACATATATATATATATATATATATATATATATATATATATATATATATATATATATATATATATATATATATATATATATATATATATATATATATATATATATATATATATATATATATATATATATATATATATATATATATATACCACCCTTTTCAGAGTTTAGGAATAAGAAGATGATATAGAGAGATAATGTGTGAAATATTTTCATCCCTCTCGAATAGAATATATAGATGAGATAAGCCATAGATTTTGATATATATGATTAGGTAGAGAGTTAGTGAACAAAAATCTTTATCTACCAAAAATTGTTAAAAAAATTATTCTCCCAAACACATTATTAAAACGTGAGAGAGAGAGAGAGAGAGAGAGAGAGAGAGAGAGAGAGAGAGAGAGAGAGAGAGAGTAAAAGCTAGAGAGGCTGGAAGAATATAGCATCAATTGGATGCAAGTTTAACATACTGATTGAGTCGTTGTCAGAGATATCTACATTATGTGTGGGATAAGGATCATGAGAGACAGAGAGAGGGAGAGAGAGAGAAAGAGAGACTGAAGCTGGGGAAATGACACAACTTATTCATTAAGCCGAGAGTACACAACTGCTCCTGTTAAAGAGAGAGAGAGAGAGAGAGAGAGAGAGAGAGAGAGAGAGAGAGAGAGAGAGAGAGAGAGAGAGATTTTCAAACTCAAACCTTATAGGCCTTGAAAGAGGCAAAAGGCAAAGAGAGAGAGAGAGAGAGAGAGAGAGAGAGAGAGAGAGAGAGAGAGAGAGATTAAGCAGATTTTTTAAAACTCAAACCTTGTAGGCCTTGAAAAAGGCAAAAGGAGAGAGAGAGAGAGAGAGAGAGATTAAGCAGATTTTTTAAAACTCAAACCTTGTAGGCCTTGAAAAAGGCAAAAGGCAAAAGGAGAGAAGAGAGAGAGAGAGAGAGAGAGAGAGAGAGAGAGAGAGAGAGAGAGAGAGAGAGAGAGAGAGAGAGAGAGAGATAACTTCTTCATTAAGCCGAGTCCTACACAACTGCTCCTCCATTGATACGTTTTGAGCGGAACAAGCAAGTAAGCTCTGAAGCTGACAATGTTGTCCCACAAGTTGGTGCTTTGCGAAGCTTACGTCGGGATTAGGCAGGGGCTTAATTGCCACTCTGTGGTGTCTCTGACATCCGCAAGCAAGCAAGCAAGCATCGTGTTGGCAGCAGCAGCATCAGCGACAGCAGAGAGATGTTGGCAGTATTTGGGGAAACTGCGGTGGCAGGTATTTGGAACTTTTAATCTGTTGATGTTCAGATAAGCCTTAAGGTGGAAATCGGAAATTTCTGCGGTCCTATAAATTCAATTGTTTCTTCGTTTCCTTCTTCCTCTTCTTCTCCTTCTCCTTCTTCTTCTTCATAAATATAGTTGTCAGCACATCCATAACAATATGTCCCTACATGTGCGTACGAAGGTAAAAAGTGTGTATGTCGAAGTATGCATCATTCTTTTATCGTGCTACTTGCACGATAATAAATCTGGATAATCCAAATTTTACTTAATGTCTTGAATATAAAATCACGTGTCATACACAAAGAACAGTGTTCACAATACTGAATGTCTTCATTAAAATCTTAAGTATTTTAAGAATAAATCCATGACATAGAAAAATATTAAAGTTGATTCAGTTTATTTATAAGATTGATTACCGGTGAAATATGACGATATGTTGATAATTAATGAAACGGAAACTGATGTTTATTGAATTGCTTTAGCAATGAATATTCAGTAACGAATTACGTTGCGTCATATAAATCCATAGTATTTTGAGGGTTGCTTCAGAAATCTATGAGAAATAAAATGTTTTTCCTGAATCAAACTGGAAATGATGTTTGCTGAATTACTGCTGTAATAAATATTAAGTAAATAGATACTCATTGTAATAAAAATCCACAGTTTCTTTATGGCTGCTTCAAAAATCTGTAAGAAATAAAAAGAAGAATTTCATGCATTTTTCTCTTCTATCTTAATAATGTTACAACTCTTCCAAGTCAAACATAACTTGGACAACATTATCCAGCGAACTTAAAATCATTGATTTGGGGACGAGGCACAGCCTTTTATAATTCTTTATAATTGCATACGTGTTCCTGTCTTGCGTCGGCTAGATAAATCAACAAATGAACGTACCCTTGGCTACTGGCATCATGATTGCTTCTTACCGAATAATAATAGCCCTCTTTACACAGGTGGCGCTGTTCACATGGTTCCCCTTTGGCGTGACGCTTTGCAGCACAGTATAAAGGCATGCTGACTCTTTCAAAGGAGAGAGAGAGAGAGAGAGAGAGAGAGAGAGAGAGAGAGAGAGAGAGAGAGAGAGAGATATTCTTATTAATACAAATGTTTCTCTACACAGTATTTGTCTGTGTGTGTGTGCGTGTGTGTGTGTGAGAGAGAGAGAGAGAGAGAGAGAGAGAGAGAGAGAGAGAGAGAGAGAGAGAGAGAGAGAGAGAGCAGTATAAAAGCATGCTGCTTATGCCTAGGGGTTGAGGAGAGAGAGAGAGAGAGAGAGAGAGAGAGAGAGAGAGAGAGAGAGAGAGTATAAAAGCAAGCTGCTTTGCCAAAGGGTTGTGGAGAGAGAGAGAGAGAGAGAGAGAGAGAGAGAGAGAGAGAGAGAGCACCCTACGAAGTTCAGTAATTCAGATCTCGTGGCATTAATGCGTTCTCTGGAGACCACGCCATTGAACTATTGACCTGAACTAATGACCTGTCGTTTATGCCGAATAACTAATTGAGTGATTTTGGTGGGTATTGTATTTGGGCTAGATTACGGCATCTGCCAAACGAGGTCATATTGTAGCGGGTGGGTCAAAGCATTGAAAGACAAGAATGTCGGTCTAGGTCGACCGGCAGAAAAAATGCTGGTCATTCAGTATGGTCTTTATTATGTTTATGATGTTTAAGAGACTTTTTCTGTGCCAGGTAGAGCATTTACTTCATTTTTAAATGGACACAAAAAAAATGGCCTTGAACATTATCCGAAAGGATACGCTAAATCTCTCTCTCTCTCTCTCTCTCTCTCTCTCTCTCTCTCTCTCTCTCTCTCCCCCCGTGTGTGTGTGTGTGTGCACGCATGCCTACTTGGCCTTCAATGACTCGAATCGTATAAGACACAACCAAATCTAATCCCAATCCCACCTCTCTCTCTCTCTCTCTCTCTCTCTCTCTCTCTCCTTGCCCTTCAATGTCTCGACCCTACTTGCCTACCTATTAGCGCAAGTGCGCACGGAAGAGCGCATAATTACTCGAATCCCCCTTGTTATTGTAACGCATAAATTATTCCCTTGCCCTGAAGAGTGTGAATAAAGGGTAATTCTGTTTATATTTACGATGTACGAGAGTCAGCGGGAAAGCATTCGTAAATTACGGTCAGTCTAAAAAATATATTATTTGTTTTACGTATTTCTGTACTTTGTGTTACAAAACTAAAACCAATCCAAAAAAAATATTTTATTTGTTTTCCTGTTTTCTGTACTGCGTGTTACATAATTTCTATTTTCACATATTTTACATGTCCATTAATAATAAACAGAAGCTCCTGTTACAACCTTTTGTTCTCAGGCTATTTTTATTTTTATTTTTTTTATTTTTTTTGTAGATGAGATACACTGTACGTAGATTATTAACGTGGCTTTTATTTATATTCTTTTCGAAGCCATTGTTTTAAGCTTTGTGCTTTTATTTATATTCTTTTCGAAGCCATTGTTTTAAGCTTTGTGTAGTTCAGATAACTCTAATTTTATCATTTCACTCCTGAGTCCGATGAATTTTAGTTTTCTGTAAAAGAAAACTATTTTGCCGGCTTTGTCTGTCCGCCCTCAGATCTTAAAAACTACTGAGGCTAGAGAGCTGCAAATTGGTATGTTGCTCATCCACCGTCCAATTATCAACCTTAACAACATGTAGCCCTCTAGCGTCAGGAGTCAGCCATAATCGTGCTTCTGGCAACGATATAGGATAGGCCACCACCGGGCCGCGGTTAAAGTTTCATGGTCCGCGGCTCATACAGCATTATACCGAGACCACCGAATGATAGATTTATTTTCGGTGGCCTTGAGTATACGCTGTAGTGGCTGTACAGAAAACTCGACTGCGCCGAAGAAAGTTAGTCGCATTTTTTACTTGTTTCTATAATTATCGGTAGTCCTAATTGACTGCAGTTTAAAACCTTTATTTATCTTGTATTTTGATACCCGCGTAATTATGCAGTTTTTGTGGGACCCGGAATTTTAGGTAATGAACCCGATTTGAGGTAGCTAGTAGTTAAAGGCTTGTAACAATATTCATTTGGAAATGGTGCTTGATATTACTTGGGGAAATTGGTTTTCATTACAATAATGAGACTTTTTTTTTTTTTTTTTTTATAACTATAACTTCTTGTACGTGAACGCCAAAATATTCTTTGTAAGCTCGAATTTCAAGTCAATGGCCCATATGAATAGGAGGTTTTATTATGTGAATAATAATAATAATAATAATAATAATAATAATAATAATAATAATAATAATAATAATAATAATAATAATAATAGCAGTGTCAGCAGCAGGATGAAAAACAGCGCCAATGAAACTGATGTTTCTTTCGTGACTCCAGCTCTTATTGGAACAAACGATTTAATAAGATTAGGAATAAAGAATTTAAAAATGTAAAAATATTATATAGCCAAGCTGCTCTCATCATTCAGTACTAAGCACTGTTCATTTTACCTGTTAATGACATGACTTTAACCTACAGAACAGTGATAATACCACAGTGAGACTATATCCGATTCAGTTACAATCTGATAAAAGTATTTTCATGTCAGCAATAAGAAATGTGAAATGAAAACCTACAGTTTTGTGATTAAAACGATAAGTTCTATGCATAGATTGCAATTTACTTAAAATCTTATTTTGCAGATGAACTAGATTTCATACATTACTGGGTGATTTTCTCTCTCTCTCTCTCTCTCTCTCTCTCTCTCTCTCTCTCTCTCTTTACCCATGACAACAGCAGCAGCAGCTGTGATTAAACATGCGATCTAAGCTCTCTTAGACGTTAAGCCAACATTAAAGTATCCACTGAGGTTAAGAGTTCTCTCTCTCTCTCTCTCTCTCTCTCTCTCTCTCTCTCTCTCTCTCTCTCTCTCTCTCTCTCTCTCTCTGAAAGGTTTTAACTAAACACGAGGAATAATTCAAAACTTTACCACAACTATTCATTGATGTTAAGAGTCTCTCTCTCTCTCTCTCTCTCTCTCTCTCTCTCTCTCTCTCTCTCTCTCTCTCTCTCTTTGTGCGAAAGGTTTTAATTAAATCTGTGAAAAACTCAGACTTTTATATCAAGTATTCATAGATGTTAAGAACTAGCTCTCTCTCTCTCTCTCTCTCTCTCTCTCTCTCTCTCTCTCTCTCTCTCTCTCTCTCTCTCATCAGGAAGGTTTTAACTAAACATGAGAAAAACTCTGACCTTCACATCAGTGTTCATGACCCAGCATTCAGTGCGGGCTTAGGGACATGTGATCACTTAATGAACGAATTTATCTCGATTCAGTACTTCTGCATTGTGATGACCCCCAGCTTTGCAGCGCCAGTGAGAAAAAATAAATAGAACGATTTCGAGTATTGGGTTCAAGAGAGCTAGATGAACTGGGCCGTTGGTGACAAGGAATCATTATTTTTTTTTCTTTTGTGACTGTTGATGTTTGAGATTTAGTGCCTGTCCGGAATCCGATTTAGAGGAAAAATATATATATAAAGCGGACTGTTTTTTATGAGTTAATCATTTGAGTAGGTGAGTTTTTTTCTGTACGAGGTTGCCAAAGTGTCCTTACGAAGCATATGATTGAAGGATATGGAAATAGGAAACTTCGAGGACAGGAAAGAATAGAATATTAGTGGTATAGGACTGAAGGATATAAAGATAGGAAACTTTGAGGACATAAAAGAATAAAATATTAATGGTATAGGATTGAAGGATATAAAGATAGGAAACTTTGAGGACATAAAAGAATAAAATATTAGTGGCATAGGATTGAAGGATATAAAGATAGGAAAGATCTGGGGACATGAAAAAATAGGAAAAAAGTGGTGAGGTATAAGGAAAGGAAAAGTATGGCTCTAAACCTCATTGAATCAATAGAAGACTTGTTCATAAAATGGAAAATTTTAGAAATCCGAGCATGCGCAGTAATGAAAAGACTTCCCCACACACTTTATAGGCAATCAGGGGATCCCTGACATGAATAACTGTCAGCACCCAGGGACAGTAACATAAATCATTCCTGTTCAGGGACTCTAGCTAGGCCTAAGGTGGGAGAAAGTATATGGGACAGTTCACTACAGTAGAGACTTGCCTTGATAGGCCTCAGAATTGTCAGCTTTCGAAGCGGGGCAGAGCTTCCTCTTTTAGGAAGCTGTTCAGAGTCGAGCATTGTCGTATGCGAGAGTAATTTTTCAAGGATAGACTTGATTAAAGAGAGAATGAATTTTGATTAAACTTCATTTAGGCATTATCGTATACGGAAGTAAAGTTTCCAGTATTAACTTATTATAAGGTAGAAGACATTTTGATTATACTTGATTTAGCAGGAGCTGTACACAAAACTAATTGAAGATGCCTTCAGAAATAACTAATTTGAACACGGCAGTGGAAAGGGAGATGGAAGTTTTGGCACTAAAATAATGATTTAATGGAATGTTGATATTTACAACAAGCTTGAAAGTCAAGACAAGGGAGAGACAAGCAAGCTAAGACCTGGAGTGTCGGTGAACAATCATATTTAAGACATTGGTCTTCGAGGTTGCCAAAGGTCGCCATCTGATTATCCTTATGTATCACGATGAAATTAGGGATCCCTGAGAGCCCAGCTAGATTTATAATGTTAGAAAGTCATTGTCTGACCCTACGGGAATGATAAATAACGTTAATACGTTTAATTTTGCAAGAAAAAATATTTATAGTTTCTTCTGCTGCCATCTTGGTATTCTTTCATGGTTCATGAGTAGTTCAGAAATGGTGATAGGCTTGTACTCCCAACCTCCAGTGGTATCTTTCTTCCATCTTACTTTCCACCCTCTCCTAACATTTGTTTCGTAGTGCAATTGCGAGGGGGTCTTCCTCCTATTACACATTTCAAACCTTCTTCACTCTCAGTTTCCCTTACAGACCTGAATGACTTCGTAGGTCCCACCAGCGCTTGTCTGTTGGCCTGAATTTTATCTTCCAATATCAGTGGCATCTTTGTCAAAGCATGGCTTAATGAGGACGAGTGACGGGGTCTGTCATGGGGAGGGGTAGAGGGAAGGGGGGTTGGGGATGTGAGCCAAAATTAGGGTCACCCCTTCCTTTATTAAACACCACCCTTAAAAACAGCTTGTGACTTAAGCCCGTAACAGGAGACCACCAACATTGTCCAAGAGTAACATCTGGATTCCTAAGGCACATAAGAGTGACTCTGACAGAGAGATTTATATAAAAATGAACCCTATTGACCTGACCACGTGCTTCTTTTGTTTGACAAGGATTTTCTCAAAGATTTTGGATCCAGGAGAGAGCCTGGTGGTCCTATAAACAGCAGGAAAGTTCTCATGGTTGAATAAAGGACCACTTGTGTCCACTAGTGGTCGACTAATACGTGGATGAGTTGGAAAGAATTGAGAGAGAGAGAGAGAGAGAGAGAGAGAGAGAGAGAGAGAGAGAGAGAGAGAGAGAGAGAGATACTTTACTCAATGTACAATGTCTCTAGTATACGTAAATAATAATAACAATAAATTATTATTATTATTATTATTATTATTATTATTATTATTATTATTATTATTATCCTCGTAGGGGGAAGCGCCGTCCATTGTACCTCACACGGTGCACTACAGGCATTACTTAAGGTCCTTTGCAGCGTCCCTTCGGCCCCTAGCTGCAACCCCCTTTCTTTCCTTTCAGTGTACATCCGTTCTCTTTCTTCCATCGTACTTTCCTTCACCCTCTCCTAACAATTGTTTCATAGCACAACTGCGAGGTTTTCCTTCTGTTACACTTTTCAAACCTTTTTACCCTCAATTTACCTTTCAACGCTGAATGACCTCATAGGTCCCATCGCGTAGCCTGTGGCCTAAATGTATGTTCCATTATTGTTATTATTATTATTATTATTATTATTATTATTATTATTATTATGAACGCCGTCACTCGCACCTTAATAAAGCGACAAACCAGAAATGAGCGACAACGAAACGTCAGGTCCAGCTGCGAGTGCTGCTTGTTCCACCACCTTCATAATGACGTCGTCAAAATATAGCACAGTGAACGCGTTACTGCCGTCGACCTTTGACCTCCTTGTTTGTGATCTTTTGACCCTCATAAAATGCTTTCGAGGTCTGTTGAATTCGTTCATTTTTTCTTTCATTTTCTTCATCTTATTCTTCTGCTTCTTCTTCTCCTTCTTAGGAAGAAGCATTAAGCATCAGCTCAGTGCTCATCTTTTGATCCTGACTTATGACTGGCATGAGTATATGTATGTGTGTATGTACGTATATATATATATATATATATATATATATATATATATATATATATATATATATATATATATATATATATATATATATATATATATATATATATATATGTATATATACATATCAACTCACATATATATATATTGTATATATATAATATAAAGCCAACTGAAAGAACTGAAAGAACCGGCTTCTATTCCTTAGGAATGCCGGGTTGTGGTCTTTTAGTAGTAGCATAGTAATAGTAGCGGTAATAGTTACGACAGTAGTAGTTGGAATAGCGCGTAGCATATTACCAAAAAATGGCCAACCACTTTGGTGAGCAAAGGGAAATAAAAAAAAATGGGAAAAGTGGAGCATCATTTTTATGGACACTTCGTGGTAAGTTATGTCCATCTGCGTATCTTTCCCCTCTGAGCGAGGTCTGACCGTATGGCTGTTAACTCTGCCATGCCCTGAGGAAAGTTTAGTGATTTATTTCCTGTAAGTTTTATATATATATATATATATATATATATATATATATATATATATATATATATATATATATATATATATATATATATATATATATATATATATATATACTGTATATGTTTGTGTGTGATATATATACATAAATATATATATACATTATATATATATATACAAATATATTATGTCTTGCGTTTTAATAGATAATTTCTTAATCTTTTTATTTTATATTTGGTGTGAGTATAATTCACCTTTTTTTTTTGCTGGTGTGCGTTTTGAATTATTTATCAGAACTGATCTGTTGCTTAAATAGAATTTCTCTCTCTCTCTCTCTCTCTCTCTCTCTCTGTGAGTAATTTAAATGATAAAGCGAAAGCAATTAAAGAAAATACATTCTTGAATATTTTACCCAACGTCACATTCACTTTCACTCCGTGTTTCTCTTAACTTGGATTTTTAAAGTTTTCTCTCTCTCTCTCTCTCTCTCTCTCTCTCTCTCTCTCTCTCTCTCTCTCTCTCCATTTTTGAAAAATTTACCCTTACTTCTTTCACTATCATTTCATGTCTGTTACCTTGTTTTTTTCTTTAAAGTTTTCATATCTCTCTCTCTCAGAGTTTTAATAATTACCCCTCTCTCTCTCTCTCTCTCTCTCTCTCTCTCTCTAGGTCATCTGGAATGTTTTGACTCGCCTCAAATGTATTCCCCAAATCTGTAACTCGACGCCCCTGGCACTAGTCATTGTCAGCATATCGCGAAAGTGCTGACACGTCGTAATAGCCTTCTCAGAGAAGACACACACAGACAGCAACTTCGTTAGCACTCCACGGCCGCTGACGACAAGACAGTGTCTTACTTACTTAAAGTTCTGGTCCTCGGAAATTTAATTGTGTCATTTCTGACAACTGGCTCTGTTGCCCGAGAGACGACAATGGTCTGAAATTGGTTTTCGCCAGTTTTGGCCAATGTTATCGCTGCAAGATGGGGAGCGGGGGAGGAGGGTCTGGTTGGCATTTACCTTGGGGATCGCCTCCCCACAATTTTTCCCTGGTGGGTCGCTTCCCCAGCTTTTTTGGGGGGGGGATCGCCTCCCCAGCTTTTATTTGTGAGGGATTGCTTCCCCATTTTTTTCCTTGGGGAATCGCCCGCCTTGGGGAATCGCTTTTATTGTGGTATTGCCTCCCCAATTTTTTTCCTGGGAATCTCCCCTTTTTTCCACCTTTTTTTCCTGGGGGTCGCCTCCCCAGCTTTTATTTGCTGGGAATTACCTCTCCAGCTTTTATTTGTGTGGTATTGCCTCCCCAATTTTTTTCCTTGGGGAATCGCCTCCCCACCTTTTTTTTTTTTTTCTCGGGATCCCACTGGGCCATACAAGTCTAAAAGAAGTTGGAACCTCCCCAGCTTTTATTTGCTGGGAATTCCTCTCCAGCTTTTATTTGTGTGGTATTGCCTCCCCAATTTTTTTTCCTTGGGGAATCGCCTCCCCACCTTTTTTCCATGGGGACTGCCCCCCACCCCATGTGTTTTTCCTTGGGGATCACCTCCCCAGCTTTTTTGTGTGGGCTCAACACCCCACTTTAGTTTGTGGAGGACCCACACGTGATTGTGTGTTGATGATTTATCTCCCCTGTTTTTTTATATATATATATATATATATATATATATATATATATATATATATATATATATATATATATATATATATATATATATATATATATATATTGTGTGGGGTCGGAGGCATTAACTTGCTGGTTTTTACGCCACTCCACAGGTTGCCACTTTCCCATTTTTTTTAATTGTGGCATGTTTTATTATTTTATTTTTGGGGAATTTTTTATTTTGTTTTAATTTTTGGGGGCTCAGAGGAATTGACTTGTGGGTTTTCACACCACTCCAGACGTTGCCGCCTTTCCATTTTTTTTTTTTCAGTTGGGGCATTAACTTGTAAGTTTTTACACCACTCCAGAGGTTGCTGCCTCCCACTTTTCTTTTTTTTTTTTTAACTTTTTATTGAGTGAAAATAGTTTATGGCATTTTTGTAATTCTTTGTGAATTGTTTTCCTGGTCTCTGTTATATATATATATATATATATATATATATATATATATATATATATATATATATATATATATATATATATATATATATATATATATATATATATATATATTATATATATATATATGTATATATTTATATATATACATATATATACGTATATATATGTTTATATAGATATACATATATATACGTATATATATATATATATATATATATATATATATATATATATATATATATATATATATATATATATATATATATATATATATATATTGCACGCCTACTTATACTGATCTCTTGAAAGTCAAATCATTAAGAGTCACCAGAATATATTCTAGGCCAGATTTACGCTATCTATAGCATGAAGTAAATTCTGTTCAGAGAGCGCGCGCGCACACGCAAGCTCTTCAAAGGAGAGAAAGAGAGAGAGACAGAGATGTGGCGGAGGATATCTGTCCGGACGCCCGGCCAATTAGTACCACTTATGTATCCTCTAATGAAAGGGAGTGTTTACACGCTTCCGATGTAATGCGCACCGACGTACGCACGCACGCACTTAGGGTATGTCACACATATACGTTCTCTCTCTCTCTCTCTCTCTCTCTCTCTCTCTCTCTCTCTCTCTCTCTCCAGACGCACACTCACGCATCTTCTTGCATACTCTCTCACTCTACCTCACTGTTATACACACACACACGGAAATAAATATGTAAACCCCCCCCTCTCTCTCTCTCTCTCTCTCATTAATACGTAAGTTTCCCTCTCTCTCTCTCTCTCTCTCTCTCTCTCTCTCTCTCTCTCTCTCTCTCTCTACTACGCGCACGCGCAGAGGAGGCGTTCTTCTAATTGCCTCCCTTATTCATCATTTCCACCATATCCGTATAATTGGTTGTTCTTGTCGTGGTTGTTAGTTGAGCATAATTAGCCGGGTTAATTGACCCTCTCTTTTATTTAATCTTTTTTTCTTTTTTTATCGCCTTATTATATGTCATCAAAGATTTTCGCGTGAATTTGTACTTGTCCCTATTAACACATCTGTTTAAAGTAACCTATAATAAAGGTTTTCAGATTTGCGTACCTTTTTATCTGTTTATTTATTAATTTGTCAGATTTCTTTTTCTTTTTCTAATAATTGATCTCTTCTTTCTGCATTTCCTATTGCCTTGTCCTCATTAACACATCTTTTTATAATGTGACCTAAGATAAGGGTTATAAAGTATGTTTAGATTTACTTACATTTTTATCTATTTGTTTTATGAATGTGTCAGATCTATTTACTTTTCTTTTTTTTTTTAGAACTGGTCTCTTCTTTCTGTATTTCCTATTGCCTTCTGTTACTTCTTTTGAATGAACACCATAATATTCTTTGGAAGCTTGAATTTCAAGTAAGTGGCCCAGGCGGTGGTGGACTTGTTTCATGTGAAAAGGGTTCTTCTCCAGAATAATAATAATAATAATAATAATAATAATAATAATAATAATAATAATAATAATAATAATAATAATAAGAGTACGATGTTGAAATTTCGTATTGATGGAAAAGTCAGTTCAATGTATTCGAGATTTTATATTCATTTTTATCTTCATTCATCTTTCGTCCTATCCGTTACTCCTTCGTTCAGTTATTCCCAATTTCCATTTCTTGCTTTATCAAATACCAGCAAATATGTATTGTCATCATTTGCTAGATTTTTCTTCCATCCTATCTATTATTTCTTCTCTCAGTTATTCCCAGTTTCTATTCCCTGCTTTATCAGAGACCATCACTTACGTAAATAAAAGCTTCCATCATTTTAATTACGTATTCATAATACTACTTAAAAAAAGCCTTTCGCATATATCTATCAAGGCTTTGAAACGGCTTTTGTTAAAAGGGACTTCATAACAATACGTTGGTCATTATCTGCATTAAAACAAAAGAAGGAGGAGAATACAAAAACCAAAGAAGGGGAAAAAGCAAAAACAAAAGAAGAAGAAGAAGAAGAAGAAGAAGAAGAAGAAAAGAAAACAAAAGCAATTATGAATGAATGAAATTATTGGCTCACAATGTCGGGTGTCATTATCTGCATCGACAACAAAAGAAGGAGGCGAAAACAAAAAACAAGAGAAGGAGAAGAAAGAAAAATAAAAGAAGAAGAAGAACACAAAAGTAATCATGAATGAAGGAAATTATTGGCTTACGATGTTGAGAATTTCATTGAGAAATTCACCTTGGTGGCCTCTGCATTGCTACACTTTATTGATCTTTGCTAGTTCCGTGCAATACTTGCTACTATCACTTTTACTTGTCATCAGTAATTCCTAACGTCTCTCTCTCTCTCTCTCTCTCTCTCTCTCTCTCTCTCTCTCTCTCTCTCTCTCTCTCTCTCTAGTGCCTTGCAATACTGGCTACTAGTAGTTTTGCTTATGATCAGTGATTCCAGATACGCCCTCTCTCTCTCTCTCTCTCTCTCTCTCTCTCTCTCTCTCTCTCTCTCTCTCTCTCTGCTAGTGCCTTGCAATACTGGCTACTAGTAGTTTTGCTTATGATCAGTGATTCCAGATACGCCCCTCTCTCTCTCTCTCTCTCTCTCTCTCTCTCTCTTCTCTCTCTCTCTCTGCTAGCGCCTTGCAATACTGGCTACTAGTAGTTTTGCTTATGATCAGTGATCCCAGATACGCCCCCCCCGCTCTCTCTCTCTCTCTTTGCTATCGCCTTGCAATACTGGCTACTAGTTGTTTTGCTTATGATCAGTAATTCCTAACGCCTCTCTCTCTCTCTCTCTCTCTCTCTCTCTCTGCTAGTGCCTGCAATACTTGCTACTAGTAGTTTTGATTATGATCAGTAATTCCTAACGTGTCTCTCTCTCTCTGTCTTTTCCTGTGATAAGAATATTTGTGCGTGGATTGCTTGAATATAGTATTTTTTAGAACAGTTTAACCAAAATGAGTTATTTCTGGTACAGATTCATAGTAAAAGAATTATATTTTAGAATAAATGCACAATTTTTAAGCATCATAAACACTATGGATTCCGTGACCTCATTATTGTGACGCCAGTTTACTCACTATTATCTTTCTCTGTGTATTGACACATCTGATGAATTTTTTTTAACAATTACATTTGTTTATTGTAATTATTCCTTGTTGTCAATTAACTGTTAATTTCTTATATACTCTGTTTTATTGATTTTATTAAATTTATCCAACGCCTCTTTATTTTTTCCTAGTTACTTATTTTACATCCGAATATTTATTCTATTAGTATTCAGAGCTTATCGAACAACCAATTAAGGATACAGTCATACGTGGCATTTTATATCTGTTTCCTTTGCTGCCAAATTATGAACACATGGTTTGTATTGCTTCACGATTGCTTTATCCTGATGATAACAGATCGCCTTTGAGACTCGAAAAAAGACTCTTTTTATTGCCAAGTTACACGTATTTATTTCATGTAATTTTCTTCTTGTCACACGAGCACTTTTTTTTCGATCACATTTCTTTTCTGTCACGTTAGCACCTTTTCTGTCGCGTGTCATCAAAAGGTATTCTTACTAAGATATATGCTGGCATACTTTATCGTATCTGTTTATGCAGATGTCACGTGAACTGACTTTCCCCATGCCTTGTGGATTAACATATGGTTGGTATTGCTTTACGATTGCATTATCCTGATGGTAACAGATCAGCATCGACCTTTGAAACTCGAGAAATAAACATCACGAATTGTAGAACAAAATATATTTAGAAGCGTGTGCTTCTAAATATATTTTTTCTCCAATTTGTGTTTTTATTTTTCAAATTGAATTATATAATTATTATTATTACTATTATTATTATTATTATTATTATTATTATTATTATTATTATTATTATTATTATTATTATTATTATTATTATTATTCAGAAGTTGAAACCTATTCATGTGGAACAAGCTCACGAAAGGAGCCATTGACTTGAAATCCAAGCTTCCAAATAATATGGCGTTCATTAGGAGGAAGTAAGACGAGGTAAAGGGAAATACAGAAAGAAGAGACCCCACTTATTAAAAAATAAAAAAAAATAAATTAATGAATTAACAAATAGATGAAAATGTATTAAAATGCAGGAGAATAGTATTAGGGTAGTAATGTATTTCACAGTCCAACGGTGTGAGGAATAAAGGACCTCTGGAACTGAGAAGTTCCAGAGGCACATTTAATGAAAGTTTTATGAGCGCCATCTTCTGTTTTAAGAATAGAATTTTAATTTATATATCACACGACTAGAGTTACGTGAAGAGGTGTATTGATCGCTGATAATTAGTGATCAATGCACTACCTTTATCGTCACCTCGTGAACATTCTACTCGGCCCTGATGTGCCCAGCAGTTCAAGAATTGCCTTTTCAACACTGAAGAGTTAGTTTATCAATTGCCTTGTGAACCGAAGAGTTGATTTATCAATTGCCTCATAAACTGAAGAGTTGATTTTTCAATTGTTTTATAAACTGAAGAGTTGATTTGTCAATTGCCTTATAAACTGAAGAGTTGATTTATGAATTGCCTTATAAACTTGAAGAGCTGATTTATCAGTTGTCTTATAAACTTGAAGAGTTGAGTTATCAATTGCCTTATAGAATGAAGAGCTGATTTATCAATTGCCTTATAAACTTGAAGAGCTGATTTATCAATTGCCTTATAGACTGACGAGTTGATTTATCAATTGCCATAAAAACTATGTCAAAGGAATCTAATGATTTTTCAGTTTTGTCATCCATTGCCTCTTTCAACGACAGTTCATGTGCATTACCTTATCAACTATCTGAAGAGTTGATTTATCAATTGCCTTTTAAATTATCCTGTAAAATTTTCCCAGCAGTGATTGCCTTGTTAAATGCGTTTAGTTGTTTTCAACATTGCAATTCATTGTTTCAGTCATTGATTATTTTCTGTTATTTATTAAAGATTAATTACCTAATAGTGTAATTGATAAAATCATAATATCCTTCAATATTTCATTCAGGACTTTACTTAAGCGTAGTGAATCATTTTATCGATTACATCCCACCGTCATTCTTCAGCCTTCTCATAAGCTGCAATGAAATTGATTCGCTACCAGCCTTGCTCATTGAATGAATGGATGGATGAATGAAATAATGAACTCGATTCATTGATTCACAAGCTGTAAAGGTCATATCGTTGCTGACACAGTCAGCTGAGTATCAGCGATCGAGTTCCTCACACCAATATCCAACTTACTCGCGGATTTGCGAAACACATTTGCATGATTTTGCCTCACAGTTCCCTGACGCCAGAGAGAGAGAGAGAGAGAGAGAGAGAGAGAGAAAGAGAGAGAGCGAGAAAGTCACTTGGGGAGGGAGAAATTGCAGCATGACACAATATCCGTTGATATTGAGACTCGATATGGATGCGTCGTCTACTAGGGCATAAATTTAGGGCTTAGGCGGCAATTGGGGGAAACGCGGCGGAGTGTAAACGTGGCAGTATTTGGTGGGCTGGATGGGACATGACGTGGAGGCGTACGTCAGGAGTACCGTCCCTCTTCGTTTTGTTTTTCGACATTATTTTTTCGGGTTGGGAGAGGAACGTGATGGTTTGTTACATTTGGGAATTATATATATATATATATATATATATATATATATATATATATATATATATATATATATATATATATATATATATATATATATATATATAACACGTAGATAGCTGAGTGTGTGAGTGTTATTAAAGGCGACGTCGACATTGTATATACAATTTTATGTTAATCTTTGCAACGTGTTGACCTTGAAAACCAGAGGACGAAATGGCAACGTAGTTCG
Organism: Macrobrachium rosenbergii; assembly: GCF_040412425.1. Lineage (NCBI taxonomy): Eukaryota > Metazoa > Arthropoda > Malacostraca > Decapoda > Palaemonidae > Macrobrachium > Macrobrachium rosenbergii. The sequence continues at coordinate 16,284,956 of NC_089746.1, forward strand.
TACCTCAATTTCTGCTGAGTGGAAGGCTAGAGGGAGACATATTTTTCACGGACACGAGTGTGCTGAGGATTCAGTCCTCAGAGAAAAAATAAAACGTCAGCCATGCAGTTTGAAAAAAAAAAGTAGGATACAAGAGCGAAGTGTAAAGCCATTGTTCCATGGTATATAATCTGCCACGACTGAATGCGATGCCACCGTAAAGAAATCTCTCAAAAGACCAATGGTTTGTGAAGGGAGCAAAGGCGGTAGAAACGTCCCTCGTTTCTCGTTGAAAAGGAACACAGCCGGGGATGTCTGTGTTACTTTTTTTCAACAAGATTTAAATATAATAATAATAAAACAAGTAAAAGATGCGAAGTTTCTTCGGCACAATTGAGTTTTCTGTACAGCGTATAATCAAGGCCACCGAAAATAGATCTATCTTTTGGTTTCCCGGTATAATGCTATATGAACCGCGGCCCATGAAACTTTAAGCACGGCCCTGGTAGTGGCCTATCCTATATCGTTACCAGAAGCATGATTATGGCTGATTTTAACCTTAAATAAATTAAAAACTACTGAGGCTAGAGGGCTGCAATTTGGTATGTTTGATGACTGGAGGGTGGATGATCAACATAATAATTTGCAGCTCTCTAGTCTCAGTAGCTTTTAAGATCTGAGGGCGGACAGAAAAAGTGCGGACAGAAAAAAGTGCGGACGGACAGAGACACAATAGTTTTGTTTTACAGAAAAATAAAAAGTGTTACATATATATAAACAAGCATACTTAGGCACATTATGCCGCACATACACTCCCATACTCCCATCCAAGACCTTACCATTACCATAGACGCTGATAATATTATGATATTGCATATGAGAATGGGCCCGATTTCAAAAATAATAAAAGAAAATGTTAAATTTACATAATCAAGCGTACATACGTACGTACACTCCCATACCCCCATTCAAGACCTCAGCCATTACCATAGACGATGGTAGCAGCATTGCATATGAAAATGGGCCCGAATTCAGACGCGGAACAAATGAATTCTGTCAAATTTAGGCCTACGGGATTTGCTCGCGAGGTTTATTAACTCCGACTCCCAAAGTGTTTGGGGGATTTAGACAACTTTTATGACATCCAATATGGCGGCAATAGGCGTGAGCAAACACGGAGGAGTCCCACCACCGATATCCGGAGAGAGCTTTATGGGATCTGATCCCCTTTTGTATGGAGGAGAAAGAGCGGCGGACAACATTGTATTATGGGAACAGTTGGATCCTACGTAGCGCCTCTCTCTACGAGGAAAGGATCGTCTACAGTGAAGACTTTTAAAACGTAGGAGCTGTTGGGATAGGTTTTTTTTTTTTTGTCGTGGCGTAAAGGGAACGAGAGAGAGAGAGAGAGAAAGAGAGAGAGAGAGAGAGAGAGAGAGAGAGAGAGAGAGAGAGAGAGAGAGAAAGTCCTGAAAGGAATCTGTAATAGACCTAACTCTGAAGGATTTTAAGAGTTGGAAGATAGTTTTCAAAGAGAGAGAGAGAGAGAGAGAGAGAGAGAGTAACTCCGAAAGGACTGTGTGATAGACCTAACTCGTCAGGAATGAAGGATTTTAAGAGTTAGAAGATAGTCTTTCAAATAAGAGAGAGAGAGAGAGAGAGAGAGAGAGAGAGAGAGAGAGAGAGAGTAAATCCGGAAGGAATCTGTAATAGACTTAACTCGTCAGGAATGAAGGATTTTCAGAGTTGGAAGATAGTCTTTCAAATAAGAGAAGATAAAGGAATCTATAATCCTAACTCGTCAGGAATGAAGGATTTTAAGAGTTAGAAGATAGTCCTTCAAGAGAGAGAGAGAGAGAGAGAGAGAGAGAGAGAGAGAGAGAGAGAGAGAGAAAGTAACTCCGAAAGTAATCTGTAATAGACCAAACTCGTCAAGAGTGTAGGATTTTAAGAGTCAGAAGATAAATCTTTCGAATGATGAGAGAGAGAGAGAGAGAGAGAGAGAGAGAGAGAGAGAGAGAGAGAGAGAGAGAGAGAGAGAAATTCACAATATCGAGCTAAACTGTTATGTAATATAAACTGTCTTTGTTTTTAACATTTGTATACTGAAACAGTTTATTATGTTATATGGCGGTATATTCTTGCACCATATAAAAAGTACTGTTATTTGTTAATTTATCTCCCTGCATACCAGTTTGTACCAGTTATAGAGGCACTAAGATACAGTATGTGCATAACGCACGTGTATTTCATAATGTTGACTACAAAAGCATGGATCTGTGTATATATGTGTGCATTATATATATACTGTATCTTAGTACCTCTATGATTTGTACAAATTGGTAAACACAGATATATTGTAAAAATATAATGGTTATATCGTACATGGAAATATTGTTGTGACTCTTGTAATAAATAAACAACATTGTTGTTCTGCTATATATAGGGAAATTGTCACTAACTTGTAACTTTAGGTGACTTCATATTACAGTGAGTTTTGTTTTCTTTAATACATGAACTAAATATGAAGCATAATAGAATCTATTGCCACTTTTACCAAATGCAAATGTATTTGTAGAGTCCGAAGTGACCTACTTTTTAACTTCTCGATTTCGTCACGTTTTTAGAGACACTTGTCATTACAAACCTTTGAATTTTGAAGTGAAGAACAAATAAAGAAATGCCAGCTTTCAGTGAGCGACTTAGCTTAACGTCATCCCTACCCGCTGGACTCCGTAGGGGTGTAGTGCCGTCAGTGCACACCTCACGCGGTGTACTGTAGGCATTACTTAAGGGTCTTTGCAGCGTCCCCTCGGCCACTAGCTGCAACCTCTTACATTCCTTTTACTGTACCTTCGTTCATGTTTTCTTTCTTCCATCTGTCTTTCCACCCTCTCCTAACAATTGTTTCATAATGTAACGGCGAGGTTTTCCTCCTGTTACACCTTTCAAACCTTCTTGCTGTCAATTTCCGTTTCAGCGCTGAATAACCTCACAGGTCCCAGCGCTTGGCCTTTGGCCCAAATCCTATATTCTATCTTCTCCTGCCTACTGGAAGTTGGGATTTCTTCATTTATTCTTCATTTCGGATTCAAAGCTTGTGGTGACAAGCGTATCCACAAAATGGGAGGAAATCGAGACGTTAAGGGGTCAGGTGGATGTTACAAAAAATGAAGTAGATATTATTTTGGAATCATTTTTAAAATTTCCAAACAAATGCTAGTAAATAAGAAACATTCAGGAGAAAGATTCACTGGAATAATTCACTGAAACTATTTCATATTTAAATTAATAGTATTTTCCACTGACAAATTATTATCCATACAGATGTAAAGAAACACTTTTATGAAAATATTTCTGAAAGGGTCCTTTTGGTATAACCATTGCAAAAGCTTCTCTGAAGTCTTCGTGGAAAAGAATCGTTAGCTAACTGCATCATGAGAACTTGGTTAGAAAACTCTTAGAGTTTAAAGGATTCCATTTATTTTCCAAGAGAGAGAACTGTTATCCTTTCTTCTCTTTGTCTGAAAGAGCATCATCTTAATAACATTCTTCAACTAAAAGGAAAGAAGAGTTCAGGTTTTTTGTCATTTATGCGAAAGGATTTTTTTTTTTACGAGGGCACATTTTTGCTTTTGTTTTACAAGTGGGGCTTTGTAATGTTGTTTTTGTTTACAAGAAGGACGTCTTTTTTTGTTTGCTTATGAGAAAGAAGCTTTTATGTTCTGTCTACAAGAAAGACGCTTTTTTTTTTTTTTTATTTTACAAGGACTTTTTTTCTGTTTACAAGAAAGAATTTTTTTTTGTTCACAAGGACTTTTTTGTTTTTTCTGTTTAAAAGAACGACTTTTTTTCTTGTTTTTTTCTGGTTACAAGAAGGACGTTTTTCTTTGTTCTGCTGTTTACAGGAAGGAATTTATTTTTGTTTTCTGTTTACAAGAAGGACGTTTTTCTTAGTTTTTCTGTTCACAAGAAGGAACTTTTTTGTTTTTTGTTTACAACAAGGAAGTTTTGCTTTGTTTTTCTGTTTACAAGAAGGACTTTTTTTCCAAGTATTACACTGTTTAGTTTTTTGTTGTTCTCATAAAGGACGCTTTTTTGTGTTTACAAGAACGACGCTTTTATGTGTTTTTTTCTGTTTACGGGAGGAAGTTTTTTTTTATTTTTTTGTTTACAAGAAGAACGTTTTTAATATTTTTTTTTTACAAGAAGGAGGCTTTGTTTTTTCACTTGGTAAACAATATTGTCGTGACTTTTATTGAAATTCAGACCCATTGTATCACTACCGTGAAAAAGTTGTTGACCAGTTTTGCCGTCAGTTTTATTCCAATAAAAATCGTTGTATCAAATACTGTGAAAAAAAGTTGTTGAACAGTTTTTCCATCAAATTTATTCCAGTTCAAAACCATTGTAGAAATACCGTGAAAAAATTGTTGAATAGCTTTGTCTTCACTTTTATTCCAATTCAAAACCATTGTATCCGGCGAAAAGAAATTGTTGAACAACTTTGTCATCATTTATATTCCAATTCAAAACCATCGTATCAATTTGCATGAAGAGATATCTGGACGAAACTTGCAAGAGTATCATCAAGAGACCACTCGCCTGAACTCTCAGAGTACAAAGGGTCATAGAGAGTCGCGTTGCAAAGCAAGAAAGGTTTCCTCTTAGTGACGCTCCTTCTTGCGTGATCTCGGAACGTCCAGTGGAATGAAAGATTTAAATGAAATGAAAGTTTTAAATGAAATGGTTTTCATCTTAAATCTCCGTGGTTCTCTCGCTCGGAAAACTGCGGTACGAATCTCGATTCACTTCTTGAATGCTGTTTGTAACAACAAGTTGTTGATTCTGTGGAAAGTTGCAAAACTTCGTCTTCTTTTTCTTTGTCCGCAATATTTCAACAAATAATTATTTGGAAGAAGTTTGTAAACATAACTTGTCTCCTCTCTATACTTGTTGACTTAACAAGATTTTTGTATCACTAACGATGACAATTGTTTTCTAGACTTATAATCACTATCGCTAGTATGGCTACAGACTTTTTGCAAGTTATGTAAATTTTGATGACTTCTCAGATATCTGTGCGTTATTACACATAAACACACACACACACACACACACACACACATATAAATATATATATATATATATATATATATATATATATATATATATATATATATATATATATATATATATTAAACTAAACTTAACTATTTCTTTCTAGATGACCTCATCAAACATTATTCAGGAAAGGTCTGTTTGAACGCATGATACCCCAAGAAGGCCCACGGGAATTTGGATAGGGCGAAGAAGCTAGTTAACATCACCGACAAAGAATACTAGCCTGTTATAGGACTCAGATCGAAGAAACTCAAAAATATAAACTTGTGCCTATTACCTATTATCTTACAAATTGCCCTAAATGAGTTCAGCTCACGCGCCCAGTGGGAGCACCAATTCCTATTCCCGTCGATTCCGTATAGCAAAGTGGGCGGGGAACGGGACTGTCTCGTGAAAAACTATCCAGAATTAAAATTCCAATGTAGCTCATGTTACACGGACCCTGGCGGAAGTCTCTAAAGTATCTGGTATTATATTTCTTGCGAGAGTAGGAGGCAGGAGCGAGAGAGCGTCTCTCGAATGTGTAGGCTTACGGAGAGCCTGGGTAATATGCCCTCAAGGGAGCTTTACGTTCAGCCGTCTAGCGCGCGCGGTAGAAAAGTTGTATGTATGTAGTTTCCTGCGTAGCGGCGAGAGTTCTCGGTCCGTTCAGTGACTTCGTGGCTCTCTGGATGCTGTAGATGGAGTGTTTCAACCTCGGCTATATTTTGTGTGCATGAAAGATTTTCGCATATTTATGAAAAAAAAAATGCTATTATAACAGGGCTGTTGTTTAAGGCGTGTTTCAACCTCGGCTATACTTCGTGTGATTCGTCCGTTATTTCGGTCTCTTTCCCCATAGCTTTCCAACCTCTCTAAATCTTCCTTCATGTGAACACTGATGTTACAAAGTCTAGATATTACTTTTTGTGTGGTTAGGAAAATTTAACTATGACCTACTTGAGACTGCCGTAACAAACGCTTGATTTTATATCACTCGATTTTCAGAGGAGTATAACATGAAGAGCAAATTGTTTTGCTTGCGGCATTTAATAGTAATGTCAAAGTTGAGCTGAATATTAGAGAAAGATACTTTCCATTGATTTCCTGGGATTTTGCTCCGAGTTATTACACTATATGATTAAATCAGTGACAGTTTTTTTTTTTTTTGAGATCCGACATTTCTAGTACGCATATTGATTGATTAATATAATGAAAATATTTACGGAACTTGACGCATAAGCTGGAACGGGAGAGAGAGAGAGAGAGAGAGAGAGAGAGAGAGAGAGAGAGAGAGAGTTTGCAAAGGAGAAACAGACATAGATACACATACATCCCACAGATAGTGAGCCAAAACAAGAGAGAGAGAGAGAGAGAGAGAGAGAGAGAGAGATAGAGGGCGGGTATAAAATTTGCGAAGGAAGAACAAACATAGATACACATACATCCCACAGATAGTGAGCCAAAACAAGAGAGAGAGAGAGAGAGAGAGGGAGGGTGGGTATAAAGTTTGCGATATTTAGAAAGGAAAGTGTAATACTTACACTCACACTCATATAGGTAAATAGGAGGACGAATATCTATTAAGGTAAGGTAACCCTCGTGGAGGAATCTACCTTTTGCTACCCTGAACCTCAGGTGTGGTGGGGAGAAGGCAGATGTTGGCGGGGGGGGGGATTTGGACGAAATATTTTAGGCTCAAAAGTGAAGGGAGGAAAAGAGGAAAAAAGGAAATTTACCACCGTATGCAGAGTAAAGGATTTCCTACCAAGCCTTACGAGAGTGCTATCTCTTTTTTGTTTATTTGTAGCTCTAGAGATATCACGAATTTTGTTTACCTTTCCAACAATTTCAGTTTCTTGTATTTATACTAATTTTCGTTATGCAGTCAATGTGCCTTGCTGTCGGACTTTTCAGTTCCAGAAGTCCTTTATTCCTCACACCGTTGGACAGTCGGAACCTCAGAAGTTCAAGCGAAGATACATTGCACGACTGCCCTAAAGCATTTATCCTTGTATTTTAATAATTCACTTACATTTTTATCTATTTATTTACTTATTATTATGTTAATTTAGTTGTTTATTGTCTAATAACTGAACCCTTCATTCTGTATTTCCTATTACCTTTCGTAATTTCTTTCACATGAACACCATATTATATTCTGTGGAAGCTTGAGTTTCAAGTCAGTGGCCCCTTTGGTGGGCTTGTTCTATATGAATAGATAGTAAGCCAAAACGAGAGAGAGCTAGAGAGAGAGAGAGAGGTGAGCATAAAGTTTGCGAAGGAGGGACGAGCATATATACTTGAGCATACACTAAAAACATAGATATATAGATAGACAAGGATATCTTCAAAATAACAATTTTAATAATATTAATACCTGCGGCGCTTAAAATCTCATTTCTAGAGCTATGTGCCTAGTCAAATAGTGATTCTTTGCCACCGATGCTAACTTGTTGGCAATAATTTTGTGCAAGTGTGGTCACACTAAAATATTGCATGATTGTATGCATTGAAAGATTCATCCAAAGTTTTGCGACTTGCTCACATATAAAAAAGTATTTAGGCAGAATGCTTTCTCTCTCTCTCTCTCTCTCTCTCTCTCTCTCTCTCTCTCTCTCTCTATTCAGTGTTCGTATAAACAGTGTTATTCTATAAATAATAATAATAATAATATAATAATAATAATAATGATAATAATATTTATTATTATTATTATTATTATTATTATTATTATTATTATTATTATTATTATTATTATTATTATTATTATTATTTACCACAGACAGTCATAATCGCTTTCACGACACCTCTTCTTCGTTTTTAACGTGCATTTTTTCCCCATTATTATATGGGGTAAGCACGATGCCTTCTTTTGAAGGACTTGGATTTGGCTGCCCTGCCTGACATCGCTTAGACCCTGGTAGCGAATGTGTACATGTTACCAAATCCCCACCTCCCTTTCTCCCAGCAGCGAGGAGAACTGGGCGAGTAGGTTGACAGTTCGAGACGTGTGAGGTGTCTGTCATGTTTTAGAAGGTGTTGGAGTGGCTTTGTTTATGTGTGTATTAGTCTGTAACACCCATTTGCTTTCAGCAAACCTATCCGTTGATTTACATACGTAATCCCGGGGCGTCTACACGGATAGCAAAGTGTCCACCTCTCTAACCGGTCGGCTGCGGGGATTGAACCCTCCAACGACGAATATATAATCACACCTTTGGCAACAAGGTATAAGTTTCCGTGCTATTGTGTATGCGTGTATGTGTGCATGCGTGTGTGTGTATGTGTAAGTGTGTGAATTTCCAATCGCCCCCCCCCAACCCCCTTGCTTTTTCTCCCTCTCAGATATTTCCACCCGAGAGAAGGATTAGATTAGCCATTCATTCTTCACGCGGGCGTAAAATAGATTTCAATCGGAAGTTTCCGAAAACTTTGGAAAGTCGGAGAGCGAGTGATTCCGCAGCTGTCCTGACAAGCCTTGAGAATGATGGTGATGATGATGTTTCTTTTTTCAGGAATCTAGGTGGATTGGGTCAGTCGGTTTTAAAAAAAGCTTGTGCGTGTGTGTGTGTCTTGCGGATGATGATGATGATGATGGAGAGAGAGAGAGAGAGAGAGAGAGAGAGAGAGAGAGAGAGAGAGAGAGAGAAGATTAAAGAAGTTAAATTTTCACTAAGATTAAAGATTAAATCTTTCCTCTAAGACTTGTACACTCACGAGAGAGAGAGAGAGAGAGAGGGGTTCTATTACCTGTATTTCCCTGTCTCAAATATTATATACATATACTGTATGTATGTATGTATGTATATATATATATATATATATATATATATATATATATATATATATATATATATATATATATATATATATATATATATACACTGTATATGTATGTATGTATGTGTATTAATGTGTATCTGCGTGACTTGCAAATTTATCACCTCTCACAATACAGGTTGATTTAAAGGGGACCTTGCATTAACTCTCTCTCTCTCTCTCTCTCTCTCTCTCTCTCTCTCTCTCTCTCTCTCTCTCTCTCTCTCTCCTTCCTTTTTATATCGAATACTTATATGTTTAATCCAGCTGTGATGTACTGTATTAACTGGTAACAATTCAGTCATAATTACATTTCTTTCTAATGATTAAATCTGAATTACCTTTAATCAAACATAACTATATATACTTTTCGACAGATTATATCATCACTTATATCCACGTTCGGTTATTAAGAATGCACGAAAAAAGTAATGTGATTTCGTCTTCTACCTCACGAAATTCACAAGCTAAAAATATTTCCTAGGTAGAGATTCTCACGGGGTATAGGTTAGCGTATACCTACGGAACTTTTTTGAAAGTCTCTTCAACTTGAATTTGATTATTTGCTAGACATATTCCTACATTGTCCTTAACTCGTGGGTTCTCAAACTTTTTTTAGTGATGGCATCCTAACTTATGTAATCATTACCGTGGCACCCCTTCTTCACCATTCCACCATATCGCATGAATTACTTTCTTATTTAAGGTATATATATATATATATATATATATATATATATATATATATATATATATATATATACACACACACATATATATATATATATATATATATATATATATATATATATATATATATATATATATATATATATATATATATATATATATATATATATATATATGTGTGTGTGTGTGTGTGTGTGTGTTAATATATTAGAGCAGACACACTGATAATAATTATATGAAGACTTCTGCAAACTTTTTTTTTTTTTTTTTACAAATGTTCATTGAGATGATGTAGCCAAGACAAAATTCATGACAATCTTGCGGCACCCCTAGGCACTGTCTTTGGCACTCCAAGGTGCCACGGCACCCAGTTTGAGAATCACTGCCTTAACTGTATAATGTAAACTTGGTCGCATATTGGACAAACTTACGAAGTATATAGAACTTACATCATTCGTCTGTAACACCTGAAATTACTCTGTGATTGACAGCTTCACTTATTTCGTGATAAAAGATTTTAGTTTCTGAAAAGAAAACTATTGTGCTGGCTTTGGCTTTGGCTTTGTCTGTCCGTCCGCACTTTTTCTGTCCGCCCTCAGATCTTAAAAACTACTGAGTCTAGAGGGCCGCAAATTGCTATGTTGATTATCCACCCTCCAATCATCAAACATACCAAATTGCAACCCTCTAGCCACAGAGGTTTTTATCTTATTTAAGGTTAAAGTTAGCCATGATCGTGCGTCTGGCAACGATATAGGACAGCCACCACCTGGCTTAAAGTTTCATGGGCCGCGGCTCATACAGCGTTATGCCGAGACCACCGAAAGAGATCTATTTTCGGTGGCTTTGATTATATGCTGTACAGAAAACTCGATTGCGCCGAAGAAACTTCGGCGCATTTTTTACTTTTTTCTATTATGAATGACTGGAAAGACGATCTCTTCACTTACTGAGAAATTTTAGAATATTCTCGATGAAATAAAATGAGATCGAGATTATCCATTTCATTTGTTATCAAATCTTACTGAGAGGGATTTAGCTGATTTCTTAGTGAATTATTTGTAGGTAGAAGAAAGAATGACACCTCGGTATTACCTACAGCTGATTTTGTAAAGGTGAAAGAATATTCCTTCGTGAAAAGAGGTAAGCGGTGGATGGTCGAGAATTTTTTGAAGTATCCAGAAAAATAAAAAAAAAAGACTGTCGTTGCCTGATGAAAGGAAAAACATGTCGTACTAAAATGCTCTTTGAATATATTGCATCTGCGAGAATAAAATTCGCTCTTTTTTCTGTCATCAAAGGAAAAATCGTCGGAGAGACCTTTTTTTACAGTTATCTTTTCTTTACCTTGTAATTCATGCTGCATGAGAGGAGAGACTGAGAGAAAATAGAATTGTGTATTCTCTGCTTGTATCGATCCGTTCTCTCTCTCTCAACATATCAGGTACATGATAAATATACACACACACATCACACACACATATATATATATATATATATATATATATATATATATATATATATATATATATATATATATATATATATATATATATATTATACACATTCAGATACACGAACATACAACCACACACACACACACACACACACATATATATATATATATATATATATATATATATATATATATATATATATATATATATATACTCATATATAGTATATATATATGTATATATGTGTATATATATATATGTGTCACACATTACCACAGGTGAAAAATAAGAGACGCGGTGTAGGTCCTGACCGGTTTCCACTTTATTTCCAAGCCATTGACGATGGACTGATACAGAGTATAAGAAGTCACAAATATATATACTACAGGAACAGTACTGACAAACATACACAACCGTTAGAGACTACGTATCCACCCACTGGCCGGTGTCGAGGTAGGAGTGGCCTTCAAAACTCATTTGGCTAAAAATCACAATATACTCTCAAGGGACAATACTGATAAACATACCGACCTTAGGCGACCTCAAATCCACACCTGACAGGTGTCCGGGAGGCGGAGTTTGGAAACTCATTAGCACTACTGCCCCTTTACTGTGTTTACAAATATGATAATCCTATATTCATACATCTCTACTGCCTGCCTTAAAATTTAAGCAATTTACAAATTTCTTTTGATATTAAAGGATCACGTTTATACATCCCTTGACTGATATTTATATTATGGTTGTAACTTTCTTTTATAAAGCTAGATTCAATGATATTCCTTTCCAGTGCATTATTAGAATATACAATCCTTTTTGCCCCTTCCCAGTTGATAGCATGATTGTTCTCACTAACATGTACAAAAATACCACTGTTCCCCTGTGCGTATCTCACACATTTCTTATGCTGCTCAATTCTTTTTTCCAGTGCTTTCCCCGTTTGGCCAATATAAAGTTGTCACAAGACTTACATGGAATTTTATATACACACCCTTTAGTATTGTCAGGGGAGTTCTTGATAAGTACATTTTTCATTGCTTTATTGTTCTTAAATGCGACATTAACACCAACATTCTTAAGAAGATGGGGGGTATCTTTCATATTATTATTATAAGGCAGTACAAGCAAATTTTTTGTGATACTCTGTATCAGTCCTTCGTCAATGGCTTGGAAATAAAGTTGAAACCGGCCAGGACCTACATCCCGTCTCTTATTTTTCACTTGTGGTAATGTGTGATAAATGAATCACGTACACAAGTGATAATAATCATCATATATATGTATATGTATATGTATGTTCAATAAGTAATGAGAAAATGTCAGGCGAGACACTATATATGATTTGATCAAAATACTACTTCATGGTGAAGTACACGTACATATATTCTATAAAATGACAAACTGGCAACTCTCTATATTTGTAGGTCTGAGTGCAGCGATGAACGTGGTGGAACCAGTCTGATCCGGTTTGCCCATCTGTGAACACTTGTCAAAATGCAGGGAAACATGGAGCAATGTTACGCCATCAAATTTTGTGTTAAACTTAAGAAAACCAAACAAGAAGCTTATGGAATGTTAAAGGAGGCCTATGGGGATGAACAGATGAGCCAAGCAAGTTTCTATCGGTGGTTTAACAGATTTTCTGACGGAAATGAACAGGTTGAGGATGAACCCAGATCTGTAGCACCGAAAAGTGCACTCACGGAGGAAAACATTAAGGAAGTGCAAAGGTTAGTGATGCAAGACCGTCGAATATCTGTGAGGATGCTACCTGAAGCTGTTGGTATTAGTATTGGCACAGTAGAGACAGTTCTGACCAAAGATCTGAAGCTCCACAAAGTCTATGCCAAGTTCGTGCCAAAGATCCTCTCCGACGACCAGAGGCAGTTTCGTGTGGAATGTTGCACTGACATTCTCGAAATGATAGAGGCTGATTCAGGTTTCCTGAATAAAGTAGTGACTTGTGACGAGAGTTGGGTGTTCACCTACGACCCTGAGAGCAAACGTCAGAGTGCTCAGTGGAAGCATGCGACCTCCCCCAGACCCAAAAAGGCAAAGATGAGCAGGTTGCAAGAGAAGGCCATGGTTATTCCTTTCTTTGACTCCCAGGGGCTCATTCACATTGAATGGGTTCCTCAGGGTCAAACCATCAATAAGGAATATTACCTTACTGTTCTGAAAAGGTTCAGGGAGAAGATGAGGAAGAAGAGGCCTCAGCAGTGGAGGAGGAGTCAGTGGTGGTTCCACCAGGACAATGCCCCACGCCACAAGTCAACGCTGGTGACCACCTGGATGGCCGACAGGGGAATGATAGTGGTACAACACCCACCCTACAGCCCTGACCTAGCCCCTTACGACTTCTTCCTGTTCCCACTCATGAAAGACAGCCTCAGGGGAACCAGATTCCAGTCAACAGAGGAGTTGAAAGAGGCATCGGAAATTTACCTGAAGGGACTACTGAAAAAGGATTTTGAGGAGGTCTTCCAGGATTGGGAGAGACGCATGCAGAAATATGTAGCTGCGAGAGGCAATTATTTTGAAGGAGACAAAGTTTGTAAGCATATGAAAATAAACAGTGTCTCTCCTGACATTTTCTCATTACTTATTGAACATACCTCGTATATACATAAGCATTAAGCTACAAACGTCGTTTAATATCCAATTCGCTCTACCTCGGAAATAATATATTTTCATATATGCTACCCGGAGGGAAATTTTTTTAGTTGATAATAAGTTCGTCGTTTCGTGGACCATAAGTTTAATGCGCGTTACTGTAGTCCTGAGTGCTTGTGTTCCGTGGTTGGAGCCCACGAGACGACAAGCTTATTATCAACTAACAAATTTCCCTTTGGGTAACATATATGAAAATATATTATTTCCAAGGTAGAGTGAATTGGATATTAAAGGACGTTTGTAGCTTATTGCTTGATACGAATCACGGTGATGTGATAAAATTCATATATATATATATATATATATATATATATATATATATATATATATATATATATATATATATATGTGTGTGTGTGTGTGTGTGTGTGTGTGTGTGTGTGCGTGTGTGTGTGTGTAATGCCAACTAATTTAAGTAACATGTTAATGAAGCAGAAATATATTAATTCCTTCAGCACCACGAACTGTACGCTTCTAGCACAGAGCCAATTTGACCTCATTTGAAGCTAAACCACTGAACTTCTTTTCATCATTTGAAGAAAAACCGAGCAACCCAACAGAACAAACCCAAATCGTCCCAAATCCAGACAAACGAGGAACCCACAGTCTTCTTAACCTGAATCCGTTTCATAAATCTCAATGCTGTTTCCGCCGGACTTGACCACCGAAGCCAAAGGCTCCGTTGCATCGCTAATACGTAACTGATGACGGAAACCGTTTGCAGGTGACTGTGGCAAAAGAACGATTATTAATGAACGCGCTGCTCTCGCGAGCATTACTCTGCGGGAGGGTGGGGGGATGTCGGTTGAGAGAGAAAGAGAGGGGGAGGGAGAGAGAGAAGGGGCGGTAGGGGAGGAGGAGAAGCGGGGGAGAGAAACAGAAACAGGGAGACAGAAAAGCTCACTTAAAGGAAGAGAGAAAGCGAGAGAAACAGAGACAGAGAGACAGAGTAGGTTAAAGGAAGAGAGAGAGAGAGAGACAATAGTTGATGGCTTGGGGGAGCTAATGAACTACAGAATAAGAGGAAGAACGAGAGAGAGAGAGAGAGAGAGAGAGGACACTTGATAGCTTTGGGGAGGGGAGCTCCTGAACTACATAATGACTTATCCCGTCAAAACAATTCCCTGTAATTGTTCTACGGCCCTGTCAAACCCTTCCTGTCCTTTCAACCGCATGTGTTACTGCGTTGTCCCCGTCCCTTGTGGATAAGAGACAGAAAAATGAAAGAAATTCGCTCGTCTTTTATTGTGGGATGACGGAAATCTGTTTGATAATGTTTGTTGGAGCGTATGGCAACTTGACCACAAGTACTGGAGAGTTGCCAGAGGTAACTTTTTTAATAAAATGAGTTTTTAATTTTTTTTTTATTTGTGTTTGTTGTTCCTGTTCTGGAATTCTTTGCGTACAGCTGACGAAAGGTGAAAGACTATTAATTACAAGTACTAATTCTCAAGAAATTCTAGGAATATAAATATTATTATTATTATTATTATTATTATTATTATTATTATTATTATTATTATTATTATTACTGATATTCAGAAGATGAACCCTATTCATATGGAGCAAGCCCACCGCAGGTGCCACTGACTTGAAAGTTTAGCTTCCAAAGAATATTATGGCGTTCATTCCAAAAAAGTTACAGGAGATGATAGGAAATACAGAAAGAAGAGGTCAGTTATTAGACAAGAGAAAAACGACAAATTGATTAATTAACAGATAAATACCAAAAAACATAAATAAATTATTAGAATACAAGGTGAATTGTTTTAAGGTCGTAATGCATTGCATCTTCGCCTGAACTTTTGGGGTTCAAACTGCACAACATCTTTAGGGAGACTGTTCCAGAGTCCATCGGTGTGACTGGTAAAAGGCCTCTGGAACTTAAAAAAAAACAGTTCTGAAGTTATTTTTTAAAAAGCTGGTAAGCAAAAATCACGTACAGTAGTAATGCATTTCATCCTCGCTTGGACTTTTGAGGTTCCAATGTAAGACCCCCGGAACTGAAAAAAACCCGTTTTTTTATTAATCTGGTTTTATAAAGCCTTTTTAAAGCTGTTTAAAAACTGTTTTTAAAACTTTTAAAATTTGTTTTAAAAACTTTTTGAATAAGCTGTTAAAAAAGCTGTAAAAAGCGGTTTTAATAGAATAAAAAAAAATATGTTTGGAAAAAAATCTTTGAAAAAAGCTGTTAAAAAATTTCTTGAAAAGACTTTTAAAAACCTTTTAAAAAAAGCTGTTTTAAAAAAGAAATATTTAAATGCAAGGGTAACTGAGATATCGAGTGAAACCTGTCCCCAAACACAGGAGCAGCAAAGGCAACGTTCGCAACGCGATTAAGAAACCCTTCGAAAACCTCATTTTTTTTTTTTTTTATCTTCCCCTTTCCTCTTCGTTGTGATTGTGGTCTCCCCAACTCGCGTCACCCCTCTCCTAATATGTCTATCAACATCTTTCCCCCTTCGAGTGCGACGCCGTATTGCAAAAAGTGTCAAGCGCTGGGGCAATTATTATGACGAACTCCGTCCCGAAAACCTCTTTTACCGGGGTCCGTGTGACACTCCCCAGGCAGAACGCGTACGAGACGGGAATGGACGCTTTTTGTATCGCTTTGTCACTTGGTTTATCAACCCCTTCTCTCGCGTTCCCCCTGTCCCGGACTGACTGACTGCTTCTGCCTTCCTTCCGAAAGGGGTGATGTTGTATAAATAGCCTGCGATCATATTTCCCCCGACGACACGGCTGTGCTATCTGTCAGGTGTTTGAATCATGGGTAGATAGGTAAATGAAACCCATTCAAGAGGCTGGATGACGATGAATCAGTGATTCACTACTACTACTACTACTACTACCACTACTACTACTACTACTACTACTATCCTAAAACAATTCGCCCTGTACTTTAATCATTTGTGTGATTTTATATCCGTTTATATATTAATTTACCACACAGGATGCTTGTGTTAAATGAAATTAATAATTCAGTACTATTACTACTACCGATACTGCTCTACTCTAAAACAATTCTCCTAGCACTTTAATCATTTATTTACTTTTTGGTCCATTCATTTATTAATTTGTTAATTCATCTTTTCTTTTCTAATAACTGATCTCTTCTCTCTGTATTTCTTCGTATCTTCTGTAACTTCTTCCAAATGAACACCATATTGTATTACTTGTACTTTTAGTCATCTATTTACACTTTTATCCATTCATCTTAGTTTGTTAATTTATCTGTTAATTTATCATCATTTTCTAATAACTGATCTTTTCTCTCTATATTGCTTATTATTTTCTGTAATTTTTTTTTAATGAACAACATATTCTTTGGAAGCTTGAATTTCAAGTCATTGGCCCCTGTGGGCCTGTTCAGTATGAATAGGGTTCATCTTTTGTAAAATAATAATAATAATAATAATAATAATAATAATAATAATAATAATAATAATAATAATAATAATTGTTGATTTTGCCTACGGCCGTTTTTATATTGCAACACAGGACATAAGACGTTAATTGTATTGATAGTTTATGAAAGAAATTAAAATACAACACTTGATGACACACACACACACACACACACAAAGCATTTTTGGGTCTCCCAGTTGCCCGAATACAATTATGATAAATTATCTCCAACATTTTCTTTGACCATAATTGTCAGAATTATCTCTTCAATCGGTTTGATATTGGCGGTAAAACTTACAAGTTAATCGCGTCCTTTCTCCTTGTAAGGCAGCCGGTTGTAAACCTTGGGTAAATTCGATGATAATTTGCGTATTTTAATCATCTCATTACGCCCTCTTAATTACATTTTCGCTTAATTAACACTCGAAGGTCTGACGGTAATTGAAATTACTTTAATTACAGACGAACGGCGACCTCTCTAATCCTTTTTTTTTTTCTTTGTTATAGCCATAATGATTTTAACGAGAGGCAATATTCATATTATCTCTCTCTCTCTCTCTCTCTCTCTCTCTAAGAGAAATGAATATTCTCTCTCTCTCTCTCTCTCTCTCTCTCTCTCTCTCTCTCTCTCTCTCTCTCTCTCTCTCTCTCTCTCGTGAAATGAATACACATTCTCTCTCTGTCGTGAGATGAATACACACACACACACTCTCTCTCTCTCTCTCTCTCTCTCTCTCTCTCTCTCTCTCTCTCTCTCTCTCACACACACACACACACACACACACATGAGATGAATACACTTTATACAAATTCCAGTTCATACAGAAGCCATTTCACAAACTCACAACATAAGAAGTTAGAATGCAATCTTATTGTCCCTCATTGAATGTTGTCAGAAAAAATAATTAAGTAATTATTATTTCCAGAAAAACATTTAAGAAAATAATAAGTTTCATAAATTCCCTGTAAATATAGGCAAACCAAATTTCCAAGTCACTGTTGGCAATGTATTGACTCTTCTTCACCAAATTTTAATCGTGACATTTCACGGCCTCTCTGCGCGTTCCTGAAACAGCTGGAATTAGAGCGGTAACCTTTGGAAGGTTATTCATATACTGGATTTCTTTGCTCCGTGAAGATCTGATTTGTTTTTGCTAAATTTTAGTTTTCTGTAAAAGAAAACTATTGCGCCGGCCTTGTCTGTCCGTCCGCACTTTTTTCTGTCCGCCCTCAGATCTTAAAAACTACCGAGGCTAGAGGGCTGCAAATTGTTATGTTGATTATCCACCCTCCAATCATCAAACATTCCAAATTGCAGCCCTCTAGCCTCAGTAGTTTTTATTTTACTTAGGGTTAAAGTTAGCCATAGCAGTGCTTCTGGCAACGATATAGGATAGGCCACCACCGGCCGTTGTTAAAATTTCATGAGCCGCTGTTCATACAGATTATACCGAGACCACGGAAAGATAGATCTATTTTCGGTGGCTTTGATTATACGCTGGTTATTTATTTTTCTTCCTATTCTTTTAAATCCTCAAAGTTTCCAGGACTGATTTCCTTCAGTTTTCAGCTTAATTTTATTTTTTCTTAATCATTTAAATCTTCAAAGTTATATCGACCGATTTCATCTTACATTTACAAAGGACAGCTGATATACTTCTTCGTCACTCAATAAAACCTTGATTTTGCTTAAATATTCATCTAAAATATATTTGTTTCGTTCCTATTTATTTAAATCCTCAAAGGTTTTTGGACTTTTTGGACAACCGATTTTAACGTAAAATAAGTATATTTACAAAGAGGAGGCTGACAACCGAAAACTAAGGTATACTATTCCACAACTTCTCGACATCTTCGGACGCAGTTTTCATCAAAACAAAATCCACAGAAACATCTGTTTCAGTTTCCGCGCCTTTGTTTTCGTACGCTTCCCTTATTCGAACACTCTGTTCCTAATTTGTGGATTGTTTTCATAAACATTATGGTACACATGGTACACACATGTTCGTTTAGAGGCAGCCAGACAAGCATGATAAGTGAGAGAGAGAGAGAGAGAGAGAGAGAGAGATTGAGAGAGAGAGAGAAAGAGAGAGACAGAGAGAGAGAGGTCGCGATACTAATGAATGAGTTTGTCTTTACAGCAAATTTGTATCAATTTCTATTTCAGAAGGGCCCCGTAGCGGGTTAGTGCTGTCAGTGCACCTCATGTGATGCACTGTAGGCATTACTTAAAATTCTTTTCTGCGTGCCTTTGGCCCTTAGCTGCAACCCATCTCGTTCCTTTTACCGTAGCCCCGCTCATATTCTCTTTTTTCCACAATACTCTCCACCTTCTCTCAACAATTGATTCATAGTGCAACTGCTGAAGGTTTTCCTCCTGTTACGCCTTTAAAACCTTCTAACTGTCAATTTCCATTTCAGTTCCTCGTTGGACGAGTCGGTAGAGTTCTCGGATAGCACTCTGCTAGGCCCGAGTTTAAGTCTCCGGCCGGCCAATGAAAAATTAGAGGAATTTATTTCTGGTGATAGAAATTCATTTCCCGGTATAATGTGGTTCGGATTCCACAATGAGCTGTAGGTCCCGTTGCTAGGTACCAATTGTTTCTTAGCCACGTAAAATACGTAAAATAAGTCTATCCTTCGGGCCAGCCCTAAGAGAGCTGTTAATCAGCTCAGTGGTCTAGTTAAACTAAGGTATACTTAACTTAGCGCTGAATAACCTCATAGGTCCCAGTGCTTGGACTTTGGCCTAAATTCTATATTCAGTTCAATTCTATTTCAGACGGACATCCATACAGGCATACAGAAAATTGAAGAAAGTGTTTGATAATCAATATTAAGATACTTTCAGTTAAATATTTTGAAGTTGTTTTTATTTTCACAAATATCATAGTATAAACTTAACGTCACTTGACCCTCTGAATGTGCAATTACATTCCTCTCTTCACTAAAAAATTTAACAGGATAATAAGACAATAAAATGAGATGATAAAATCATTATTAAGATAATTCAATTAGGTAGTTTAGTTATTACTTCTTCACAAATGTCGTAATAAAAAGTTAACGTCACTTCGCAATATAAAATGACGATTACATTCCTTTCTTCTCTAGAAAAATATAACAAGACAATACGACAACAAAAAAAGGTAATAAAATCAATAAAATACTTTGAATTAGATAGTTTAGTTATTTTTTCTTCACAAATATCATAATACAAGTTTACCATCACTTGGCCTTTCAAGCGGAGCTTATGTTCCTTTCTTCCTAGAAAAAGAAAATAAACAAGTAAAAAATGAGCCGAAGTTATTTCGGCGCAACCGAGTTTTCTGTACAGCGTATAATCAAGGCCACCGAAAATAAATCTATCTTTCGGTGGTCTCGGGATAATGCTTTATGAACGGCGGCCCATGAAAGTTTAAGCACGGCACGATGGTGACCTATCCTATATCGTTGCCAGAAGCACGATTATGGCTAACTTTGACCTTAAATAAGATAAAAACTACTGAGGCCAGAGGGCATCAATTTGTTATGTTTGATAATTGGAGGGTGGATGATCAACATACCAATTTGCAGCCCTCTAGCCTCAATAGATTTTAAGAACTGAGGGTGGACAGAAAAGTGCGGACAGAATAAAATGCGGACGGACAGACAAAGCCGGTACAATAATTTTCTTTCATAGAAAACTAAATTGAAAAAAGAATAAAAAGAAGAGGGTAACAACAGATAATAAGACAAAAAAAAAAATCCCTCTAATCAAATAAATTCAGTACATCAGCTCCGAGACCTTTATTTATTGCGCGTCGCTCCCATTTGGTAAACAGGATTCTAATCCCTCAATAGAAAAGACTAATAAAACAAAAAAAAAAAAAAAAAAAAAAGTCCTATCCACGGACGACATACTATAACCGATATCCTTATAAATATTTCGGTGTTTTCCCGGGTCTTCGAAGCCGAAAAACAGGAAGAGGCCATAAATGAATGATTATTAGCTGTCTGTCTGTCTGTCTGTCTGTCACAACACGGCCCAGGGCTGAGTGGTGGCGGTAGTTACATATTCCCCCTACCGGTGAAATCAATGGCCGATCGATTTTTTTTATCTTGGTGTTCTGGAGTGAAATCGAGAGCGTTTATATAAATATGTATATATGTATATATATATATATATATATATATATATATATATATATATATATATATATATATATATATATATATATATATATATATATATATATATATTACAAGAAGAGTAACCAAAATGTGTGAAGAATTTGAAAAGTTAAAACGGCATTGTGGTTATTACAGTTACATAAGCATGTGGTAAAGAAGTGACCAGAGTATTATTATATATATATATATATATATATATATATATATATATATATATATATATATATATATATATATATATATATATATATATATGTATATATATTGTATGTATATATATGTATGTATGTATATATGTATATTATTATATATATATATATATATATGTATATGTATGTATGTCTGTCTGTATGTATGTATGTATGTATGTATATACATACATACATACATGAGGTAATGCTGCTGAGATAAATTCAGGAAACAATAAAACAAAATCGGAGCACAAATATTCCTGTAGATATCTGTAGACATGTCGTGTGTACAGTGAACCATCGTTATTTCTCAGAATCGGATACAGTATCGTTTTGTTCACACCCTCCGTTATCAATAACTAACAGCGTCCTTCTCAGAACGTGTGTTCGTAGTTAGAGTCAGAGAGAGAGAAAGAGAGAGAGAGAGAGAGAGAGAGAGAGAGAGAGAGAGAGAGAGAGAGAGAGAGAGAGACATGGTGACAAAAGATAATCTTGTAGATAAGACGGAAATTATAATTAAACCATAAAAAAATAGTTTGAAAAGGAACTGCATTATTGTAATTTCCAAGCCATAAAGTATAGATTGAATAGTGTCTACTGTATCGTGGTTTTGCTACCCATATTATAATAGCTTCATTAGTAACTGCTTTATTGTAGTTTGCAAACCATTAAAAAATAGTTTGAATCTTAACTACATTGTTGTAGGTTGCAATTTATTACGTTTTCCAATTTATTTATTACTAAGT
>NC_089746.1:16309694-16334694 GCF_040412425.1 Macrobrachium rosenbergii
CGGTTAACACTTCAATTATGACGAGGATGAAAATCGTTCTGCCAAGTGGAAACAAATGTGCAAAAGTTGAATTTAGTCGTTGTAGAACATTAGAACATTTTTTAACAATTTATTTCGTCTAATGAAAACGCGGGACCGACCTAAATTTTTCATGCATCCATAAATATTCAAATATACTAGAAAGTACATACAAACCTGTGCATACTTATACATTTTGGGTCATATATGTCGTGTACGTATACTCACACATACGTACGTACAAATTCACATGCATATACACTTAAACACACACACACACACACACGAATGCCAACACAAACACTCATACACGCTTACACACATGAACGCACACTTACATACACACGGATGCACACATAAACACACACACACATATGTACCATAGTGTGTCCCTCTCTGTGCACGAAACCTTCTCAAGTTGCATAACTTTTCTCTATTAAAAAATAACCCAAGGTCATATCATAAGTTCTGTGGTTCTTGATCTGGAAACTAGCAAAAATTCCCCGAAGGTTCTTCAGCGCAAAGGAGTTTTCTGCACAGCCGCTACAGCGTACAATCAATCCAACGAAAATAGATCTAGCTTTCGCTGGTCTCGGGATAATGATGTATGAGCCGCGCCCCATGAAATTTTAACCACGACGCGGTGGTGGCCTATCCTATATCGTTGCCAGAAGCACTATTATGGCTAACTTTAACCTTAAATAAAATAAAAAAAACTACTGAGGCTAGAGGGCTGCAATTCGGTATGTTTGATGATTAGAGGGTGGATGATCAACATACTAATTTGCAGCCCTCTAGCCTCAGTAGTTTTTAACATCTAAGGACGGACAGAAAAGTGCGGACTGAATAAAGTGCGGATGGACAAAGCCGGCACAATAGTTTTCTTTTACAGAAAACTAAAAATGGTATATTATTTATTAAAATTGTAATATTTTAGATTACGATTCAGTAAATTGTAACAAGCAACTTCAAGATATTCCATAATGAGTGATATATTCTGAAAATTATATAAAATTTGGTTAATAAGTTATCTAATGAAAATAGTCATGAAAAGAGTTTTCACATAACTTCAGTCACGTGATTTATGATATTTATTAAAGAAGGTTTAATTTATCTACGTATTTATTCTGGTCCTACTGTGAGAGTTTCATTGCGTCCTTCTTCTTTCTTCTTCTTCTTCTTCTTCTTCTTCTTCTTCTTCTTCTTCTTCAAAGTGCACAGTCTTTAATATATTTATTAAAGGTAATTTTTTTTAAGACTCGCCCAGACACACCCACGAAAAAATTCAAGATCTTTTCAGTTATCTGTGAAGGTTTCATTACGTCCTTCTTATTCTCCTCTTTCTTCTTCTTCTTCTTCTTCTTCTTCTTCTTCTTCTTCTTCTTCTTCTTCTTCTTCTTCTTCTTCTTCTTCCAATGTGGACAGTCTTTAAAATATTTATTAAAGGTAAAATTTTTGTATGTCTTTCGCCCAGACACACCCACGTAAAAATTCAAGACCGTTTCATTCATCCCCTCTTCGTCTTCTTCTTAGTCGTCTTCGTTTCTTCTTCTTCTTCTTCTTCTTCTTCTTCTTCTTCTTCTTCTTCTTCTTCTTCTTCTTCTCCTCCGTTTCTTGAAAGTCTGAGAAACGGACTTGGCAGGTCTTGCGAAGTCTCTCACGCAACTTGCCGGAATTAGCGGCGAGTTCCAAAAACTCTCCTCGTATTTGTAGAACGAGATTGATTGCTCCTGCGACAGTCGGGGCTGGGCTGGGATACTTGCTACCTGCGTTCGAAATTCGGTTCCAGTAATTCCATTTACCTGTTCCTTTTCGTCTAATCCCCCTTCCAGGGACCTCCTCCAGGGACCTCTCTCTCTCTCTCTCTCTCTCTCTCTCTCTCTCTCTCTCTCTCTCCTTCCCCTCACTCTCCATCTCAGGTCTCTGGAATCTTTTACTAACCTCTCCCACCCCACATTGCCCATTCCCCTTACTCCTTACCCCTCCCCATTCCCCTCCCCTACCCACTCCCCTTCACCTTCCCCTTCCATCTTCCCTCCCTCCCCCTCCCTCCCCTCCTCCATCAGCGTGCTTATATCCTTTACAGCAGGTAAAGGTTAGATTTCTACATCATTGAAAGTATTGATCGGCCTTGTTGCACCAAAAGCAGCAGCAGTAGCAGTAGCTGGAGAAGTAGCAGGAGCAGGAGCGGAACCTAAAGTGGGGTTAGATATTTAGGTCATTCATAGAACAGTCACTGTAAAGCGCTTTGCAAGGACGACATTAAAAAAATAAAACTGGGGCGAAAAAAATCAGCGGAATGGATATATACGAGCTTCACTTTACACATGAATAGCGAGACTCTCTCTCTCTCTCTCTCTCTCTCTCTCTCTCGAAAATGTTTTCAGAAGTCCTTTGATTCTAGCCGGAATTTTGAGAACGGTTCCAGTATTTTCTCCTCTAGACTTCGCTTATTCCTCCTGTGGGTAACCCCCCCTAATGTCTTTTTAATGGCTTTATTTTTCAGCAAGTCCGCTCTTTTTTTTATTTTTTATCTTCCCCCAAAGAAAATATTCTTTGATACTTAACCCTCTCTCTCTCTCTCTCTCTCTCTCTCTCTCTCTCTCTCTCTGTATACCTGTTTGTTCATCTCTCTCTCTCTCTCTCTCACACACACACACATTCCTCCTCTCTCTCTCTCTCTCTCTCTCTCTCTCTCTGGAGATTACTATTTACCTCTATGGAGACTGAATCGAGAATGAATCGTTATTATGCGTGTCTAGGAAATCTTACTTTCGTCTGAAATTTTCTTTTTCTTCCCATAATTTTTCTTTATTTCGCGCTTTCGAATCAGAAAACAGAATTGCGAAGCCATAACGGAGCCGAACCTCCACTCTCTCTCTCTCTCTCTCTCTCTCTCTCTCTCTCTCTCTCTCTCTCTCTCTCTCTCTCTCTCTCTCTCTCATCCTTTGATGTCGTGATTGAATAGTCATTTTCTGACTTCGACGTAAAATGGAGAGAGTTTCTGGTGATCTGAATAAGCGAAAGCAGAGTTTTTATAACTTTTAAAAAAGTCTTTTTTTATATATATTTAGGAAAACTGAGAGAGAAAAAGATATTATTTGTAACACTGGCGAAGAGTTTTCTTGAGTTATATATGATACAATAACAGTGCTGTATCCAGTATTCACTTTAATCAAATACTTTTTTATTATTATTAAATTGAGAGAATCAATACTTATTTTCGTATATTAAGTCACATGCAAATGATGCTCTTTTTAAATTTAGTTTTATAAACTGATATTTTTTTATTTAGCAAGATTTAGTTTCTAAGAAAATTATAAAAAAAATAATGCTGCCCTTTGCAGTGTGGAGGATTGTACTGTACTTTTTAAATTTTATTAATTAAATTTTTTTTTTTATTTTGCATGATCTGTTTTCTAAGAAAATTATAAAAAAAAAAAATATTGCCCTTTGTATTGAATATAGAACTGAATATAGACTTTAGGCCAAAGGCCAAGCAATGGGACCAATGAGGTTATTCAGCGCTGAAACGAAAATTGACAGTAAAAGGTGTGAGGTGTAACAGGAGGAAAACCTCGCAGCTGCACTATGAATCAGTTGTCAGGAGAGGGTGGAAAGTAAGATGGAAGAAAGAGAATATGAAAGGAGGTAAAGTAAAAAGAACGAAAGGGGCTGCAGCTAGGGGCCGAAGGCACGCTGCAAAGAACCTTAAGTAATGCCTACAGTGCACCGCATGGGGTACACTGACGGCGCTACCCCCCTACGGGGACTGCCCTTTGTAGCTTAGAGGATCGCAGAGTTGGAATTGACACGGCGTGAAAAACTGATGTAAGGAAATAATTTATGAGTCTTTTAAATGTCACTTTCCACAGGTTTATGTAGGACAGCTTTCGAGACATCGAGACATGAAACACGACTTATGTCTACAAACTGCCCAGACAAGAGCCGGAGATATCTTTCCGATATCTTTCTCGTCTTTCCGCTGACTCATTGTCAGCTAGATGACAGTTGAGCTTGCAAAAAAAAAAAAATGCCATTTTCCTTTAAAAATGGCGGAAATAAGGGTATATATTGCTATGCCATTCAACAACAACAAAAAATTAGAGTAATGTTGGAGAAAACTACGTCAGCGAAAAGAAAAATGTCTTAATCAGGTCGGTAGGCCTACTATAATTATATATTCGATACGGTGACCAGTAAACAAGCCTGCATTATTTTATAAGTTGCTTGTATTTATGACATGTATGAAAATTAACATTTTTGTAAGTTAATGAGCAGTAGACACTGTGTCCTCAGTATTAGGTAACAATGACAGGTGAGTGTGCACAAGTTATATTGAATTGTTGTTATTGGTAAAGGCTGTTTGGAGCGTCCCTTCGGCCCCTAACTGCACCCACATTTTAGCCTTTGACTTGACCTCCATTTTTGCTTCCTTTCTTCTGTCTTGCTGCCCGACACCTCTAACTATTACTTCTTAGTTTTCTCTCAGTTCCACCGTTCGATCATTTTACTTCATTTCCTTTATTTTTTTTTTACTTTTTACCTTGCTGTCCAACCACTCCAACTCCCCTTTTCACTGTCTTGAGCGCTGAATAGCCCCTTCAGTGCTTGGTTTGACAGCCGGAATTTCGTAAATGAAACCATGATGAGTTGTTTTATCTTTGAACTGAGGGTTCTACGCCAACTTCAGTTATAAATAGTCTATTTCCAGGAGGGAAATAACATCTACTAGTAATTGAACCTCAAAGGTTCAGGCGAAGATGCAATGCATTGCTGCCCCAAAGCAGTTCTCCTTGTATTTTATAATTTACTTACTTTCTTATCTCTTTTTTCATTAATTTGTTAATTTGTTTTTTCTTTCCTAATAACTGATTTCTCTTCCTTTATTTCCTATTTCTTTCAGCTACTTCTTTCAAATGAACACCATAATATTCTTTGGAAGCTTGAATTTCAAGTCAGTGGCCCCCGTGGTGGGCTTGTTCCATAAGAATAGGGTTCATCTTCTGAATGATAATTATAAATAGTCTATTTTTAGGAAGGATTTAGAATTTATTTGGGTGATTTTCGTAGACCAAATACAGTCTTTCAAATTTCGTGCCAACAGCTACACATGCGTAATACATATTTCCATTACCGATTGTTACTGAGAAATCGCAGACCTGATGGATTAAGTTTTCAGGAAAAAAACTGTGATTGCTAGGTCAAAATACCACAAGTATCTTTGTTTCAAAATGCTTTTACTTTGTTCTAAATGTAGGTGGGTCATTTAGTTACCTTTTTCATGCCATGAATACTCGACTTAATATCTGGAGACTTTTTAAACTCCGCTCACGAGTGAAACTTATTGATCAAGGTTTCTGATAATCCAGTGTCTTACTCCGAAACATGTTTCATATTATCGTCCGTAAAGTACAATAAGAACGAAGTTTACTTGGAAAAAATTAGGATTAGGAATGTACCTTCGTGTTCACACTGAAAGCATAAACGATTGTCAGAACAAAGTCAAGAAATTATAGAATTTTTTTTTTTTTTTGTAATTCACGAATCAAAAGATTTCAATGTTTTCAAAGTTTTCTGATAAATTGTAGGAAGTTTTTTCTCATTCATAAATCAAAAGTTTTCAGTAAAGTTTTTTTAAATCACCCCTCAAAATTTCCAAAGTTTGAAAAGAAATTATCGAAAGTTTTTTCTCATTCACGCAGCAAAAGTTTTCAAAGCTTTCAGAGTTTTCAAAGAAATCATAGAAAATTTTTTACTCATTGACAGGGCAAGACTTTTCACTACTCAAAATTTGAGGTATATAACCTTCCTTTCCTATGGTCCTTCACCCATTCAAAACATCGAAAACAGAATTAAAGTTTTTTATTCTTATTCTCTTTCACCCGTCATCCCACTTTATTATTATTGATCTTCAGCAAGATCTCTTTCTGACAAAGTGAAGGTCATGGATGCAGGTCGCTCAACACATAGGAAGGATTACAGGATACGTCACGTTTTGCAAAGCTCTCTGTGACCGATATTGATTGCGTTCAAATGATCTGTAATCAACAAAAGGGATTTTTGAATTCCACGAAGAATATCTCACCCTTTAGGGAAAATAACTCGTCTTGTTTTTTTTTGGGGGGAGGGGGGTGTTGATGGGGGAGGGTGACTTTCTCATGACAACATTATGCTGGATCCGCAAGGTCCTCCTCAGGGAAAACTCATAATTCATCTCTCGAAGGATACACAGAAAAGAAAAATTTAAGCAGATTACGACCCTGCAAATTGAAGAATTTCTCTCTCTCTCTCTCTCTCTCTCTCTCTCTCTCTCTCTCTCTCTCTCTCTCTCTCTCTCTCTCTTTACTCGCTTATGGAAAAACTGAAAGCCATTTTTGGAAAAATTTCCGCCTCGTTTTTATACCTTGGTGACTCGTATTATGGAAATCACGAGTTATTTTAAAAACGTGCAAGCAATTATTGTTTTTCTTTTGTTCAAGCGAAATTCAACGTTTTATGAGACTTATCAAGTAAAGAAAAGTAAGCTTACATTCCTAAGTGGATACAAGTTTTTACAAAAACAAATTCAATCTCCTCAGACTGTAAACTGATTTTTGAAGTTGCATCCGCCTGCGAACTGAAAATAAACTAAAAAAAATAACGAACTATAATATTCCGTTTTATTGAAAGGCTGGGCGCTAAGCCTTTGTTGTTTCAGTATAAAATAAATTGAAATATGACAGCTGGTCATGCTAACAGTCCTCCCTCCGTACCCAGTGTGGTGTTTGGATTGCATTAGACTGGTATATAAAGACGAAGCTGTTTGAATCATTATTTATTGTCAATTTCTGAAGTTTTGTTCTCCGAACGGAAAATGTTCGTGATTGATAGATATATACAGTATATATATATATATAATTATATATATATATATATATATATATATATATATATATATATATATATATATATATATATATATATATATATATATATACTGTATATATATGATATAAATATACTTATATATATATTTATAAATATATATATATATATATATATATATATATATATATATATATATATATATATGTGTGTGTGTGTGTGTGTGAGTGTAAAGTCTCTTGTAAAATACGTACTAAACAGAGACACAGAGAACGTGGCAAGAATCACTAGATATTTATATATAGACAAAAACTAGATTATGGGCAAAGCACGTACAGTATCGGAGCTAAAGAAATCTCTTAAGAGACGACAAATAAGAATTTACTGGGACCAGGTTACGTGAGATACTTAGGATTGCAAGCGAGAGAGGGAGAAGGAGGAGGAGGAGAAAGAGAGGAGGAAGAGGAGGAGGAGGAGGAAAAGAGGAGGAAGAGAAGGAGGAGGAGGAGAAAGAGAGGAGGAAGAGGAGGAGGAGGAGGAAAAGAGGAGGAAGAGAAGGAGGAGGAGAGAGAGAGAGGAGGAAGAGGAGGAGGAGGAGAAAAAGAGGAGGAAGAGGAGGAGGAGGAGAAAGAGAGGAGGAGGAGGAGGAAGAGAGGAGGAAGAGGAGGAGGAGGAGAAAGAGAGGAGGAAGAGGAGGAGGAGGAGGAGGAAGAGAAAGGGGAAAAAGAAAGGAAAGTGAAAGCATTAGTAACTATACTATTCAGTATATTATTATTATTATTATTATTATTATTATTATTATTATTGACTTGAAAATCAATCTTCCCAAGAATATTGTGGTGTTCATTTGAAATAAGTAACAGCAGGCAATGAGATATACAGGAAGAAGAGATCATTTATTAGAAGAGAAGAAATAAATGAACCAAATGCTAAATAAATAGATAGAAATGCAAGCAACCTATAAAATACAAGGAGAATTGCTTTACTGGAGCAATGCATTGCATCTTCGCTTCAACTTTTAAAAGTTCCAATTGCACAACACCCTCAGGGAGGCGGCCCAGTAGTTGTGTAGTTGAAGAGGGATTTAAAAAAAAAGGGGACCGGGTTTAGGATTGAAAGGTCAAAAGAAAAATGAGGTTAATCAGATGCAAAGCGGTTTAAATTGAAAAATGAAAGTATTACGGATTTAGGGAAATACTCGGGTGCATTAGCGTAATGTGAATATTATTAGCTTGAAGGGACTTACGTGTTTGTTTATATCTTTCTGCTTATAGAGTATTGTATCTCTCTCTCTCTCTCTCTCTCTCTCTCTCTCTCTTCTCTCTCTCTCTCTCTGTATAGATCGATAGAGAGAGAGAGAGAGAGAGATTAAAATATTTTAAATTAGTATAAAAAGACAGAGAAAAGGATTTTAGTAAAGACAACTTCAGTACCCTGAATAAAATTCATATAGCATTATTCATTTTTGTAGAGAGAGAGAGAGAGAGAGAGAGAGAGAGAGAGAGAGAGAGAGAGAGAGAGAGAGAGAGAAGGGAAAATAAGTTCGATAATTATGAAATTGGTTTAATTGGTTGAAGTTAAATGAAAAGGTTAAACAACGATTCAACGAGACAGATTCACTGAGCGATTAGGGAAAGGGAAAAAAAATAATAAGCCCCGATTTACGACCAGCAAAGAAAAGAATGAGCTTGGAAAAATAGAATGAAATTAAATGAAATAAAATAAATCCGAGATTTTCATAGAGAGCTGGGCTCAAGAGAGAGGATTTGTATGTAAGGTACTTTATTTTGTACCGAGCTGGTAGAATTCAGATTAAGATGGCTTGTGTATATACTGCCTTTCTTTTTGAGTAGAGTTATATCTGTAAAGCTTTAGTACTACAGTTTGTTGGGAGTATGTATGCATATATATATATATATATATATATATATATATATATATATATATATATATATATATATATATATATATATATATATATATATATATATATATACATATACATATATAATATATATACATCATATATACATACATATATGTATATATATATATATATATATATATATATATATATATATATATATATATATATATATATATATATATATATATATATATATATATATATATATACGATTATATGATGAAGCCTGTCTTTTCCCGGCACTTTAAACATTTCGACTTAGGATTTCATTATTACTCAAACCTTTCACTTTTACTCTGTGTTCCCATACTTAAGTTTCGCCTCCCTTCTTCAAACATTTGGCGTATGAATGTGCAAAGTGTAATCAGCAGCGGCTGTCGAGTTTTGGGAATGAATCCATCAGAGAAATTTGGTCAGAAACTTCAACATTTGAAGTTAATCCAATTATATATTTTTTTTTAAATTGTAATTAAATTGACAATATATGTGAAAAAAGATGAATATTAGTAAAAACAAATCCTTCGGGCCAACCCTGTGAGAGCTGATAATCAGCTCAGTGGTCTGGTAACGCTATTTTGTTAATCATAATAATAATAATAATAATAATAATAATAATAATAATAATAATAATAATAATAATAATAATAATAATAAGGAGAAGCTATAAAGAAACAGTAGTTATATTTTCCTTATTCATTTGAATATGTTTAATCCCATAGTTGGGTAACAAAAACCTTTCTCCCGTCTTGAACCACTATGTGACAGACAGCGTATACGCAAATGCGTACGCATATTGTTCGTGCTCTTCGTAACGCACGGTTTTTGGAATATGCACGTAATACCGCGAACTCGTATTGTACTTTTACCTGCGTGTTCTATCTTTTCGTGGAACCGTATTGGCTTACTGCTCTGCGTATATCCGTCACTTCCTCGAGCGATTTATATATTTTCAGAAAATCTGGGTTGCATGTTTTGCAATACGTTAAGGTTCTTTAGTCCGTTATACGATCCTTAGATAGTCAATGAACTTAGTTTTGCCTCGTCCTGTCAATTTGAATAATTCCCTGTCTAGACGAACTGGCGTATCCCTTTTTTATTTATTTATTTTTTGTTTAGTTTTTGAAGCTTCCAGTTGAAAGTGTATCAGTTTTTGATATTCTGTAATATATCACAATTTCAGTTGCCTGCGTTGTCTGATTCTCCAACTGAAAGTGTATCCGTTTTTGATATTCTATAACATACAATTTCAGTTGCCTGCGTTGCCTGATTTTCCAACAAAATTTCCACAAAAGATGAGCTAATTAGAAGCTCTGAATGACATACGAATCTTCGAAGCCTATTTTCTGAGAATGAGGAAAAAATGTCATACGCCAGTCCTTCAAACTAGGGACGAATGATTGACATAGACCGATCGATAATATGTAAATAGTTCAATATGAATTATTCTGCACAGTAATGTTTCGTCATATGCTTATGACCAATGTATACAGTGAAAGATAATACTCACTCATTCTCTCTCTCTCTTCTGAGTTTGCAAGTCTTAGAGGGAAGATTTAATCTATAATCGTAATGAAAACTGTAAACTCTCTCTCTCTCTCTCTCTCTCTCTCTCTCTCTCTCTCTCTCTCCCCTGGGTGCTCGCTTGTGACGTCATTCAGATTCACTGACAAATAGCGTGTGCAACTTGCTGATTTATTTTCCGAGAAACGATACACCAGGGACTAAGAGTGTGCAACAATGTGGGTCTTCGTTAGGTTTTTTGTTGTAAAGAACTCTCTCTCTCTCTCTCTCTCTCTCTCGGTTTTACACTTTCTCCTTTTCTCTT
Source organism: Macrobrachium rosenbergii (assembly GCF_040412425.1). Lineage (NCBI taxonomy): Eukaryota > Metazoa > Arthropoda > Malacostraca > Decapoda > Palaemonidae > Macrobrachium > Macrobrachium rosenbergii. The sequence goes on from NC_089746.1 coordinate 16,320,332, forward strand.
TCATTCTTTCTGTCTTTCTTTCACCTCACTGTCATGTACATACGAGTAAGTAAGTATAGCTTAGTTTTACCAGACCACTGAGCTGATTAACAGCTCTCCACAAACATGCTGGCCCGAAGGATTACACTTATTTTACGTGGCTAAGAACCAATTGGTTACTTAGCAACGGGACCTAGAATTGTGGAATCCGAACCACATTATAGCGAGAAATGAATTTTTATCACCAGAAATAAATTCCTCTAACTCTTCATCAGCCGGCGGCGGGAATCGAACTCCGGCCCATCGAATGACGGTCTGAAGCTCAACCAACTCGGCCAACAAAGGGCTTGTACATACGAGTATGTTATAGAGTTTGTATAAGGTGTCATGAACACATGTCGGCAACTTATCGCATACATACCACAAACATGTTGAAAACAAGTGGGAAACGAATCTTTGGCAAGTGTTAGATACTAGAATGAAGCACTGTTTAGAATAAGTAGTTGACAAATATTTAACATATTTGTGACGTGTGTTCAATAAGTTGCCGACATGTGTTTATGACATGTTTTATCACTGACTTGTATTTAACATGTTTGTGATATGTATGTGAGAAGTTGCCAATGTATGTTTATGACATGTTTTATCACTGACTTGTATTTAACATGCTTGTGATGTGTGTGCAGTTAGTTGCCAGCATGTATTTATGACATGTTTCATTTACTTGTATTTAACATGTTTGTGATACGAATGCGATAAGTTGCGATGCGTGTTTATGACATGTTTTATCATTGACTTGTATTTAACATGTTTGTGATATGTATGCAATAAGTTTCCGACTTGTTTATGACATGTTTTCTACAGTGTGGACGTACCTAAGAAAATTATGAACAGCAGTAAGATATCTCGCGAGTTTTCTCTCTAGTATACAGTAATTCGCCAGTAAGAAGCGCCCATGGAAATTATAGCAATGATAAAGCAAAAATGGAATTTTCGTTCTCTAGTGTCATCTGTTACCTCTTAGTTCGGACGTGATAATGTGACCCACATCCGGGAATTCAAATACAAATTCCAGGCGGGGATTCCTGGGAATATTTGTGGCTTTTCAGTGTTTCCAAGTGATCCAGGAAAGAATGGCATGCAATAAGTTTGGGTTCCGTTGTAAATATGTGAGATTCGTTTGCACGCTCATATATATATATATATATATATATATATATATATATATATATATATATATATATATATATATATATATATATATATATATATATATATATATATATATATATATATATATATATATATATATATATATATATATATATATATATATAAAAAAGGTGTGTGAGTGTGTTTGTATATGTGTGCATAATTACATGACAACACAAACAGTGAACGTAAAGTTTCGAAACCTTGGAGACTGGGAGAGAGAAGAAAAGATATTATCTGTAAACTCTCATAGCAGCAGCAGCAATACCTTAGCTTCAGGATAGGTTCTGAGAGAATTTTCCCCGAATTTCAGACACGATCCAATACCTCCTCTCCTCCTCCTCCCCTCCCTCCCCCTCCTCCTCCCGAATCTCAGAAAGAGATAGCTCCACCACCATCTAAATCTCTCTCGCAGGAACCAGGGAGGTAAATTCAAAAACTCATTTGAGTAGAAATAGGCTCTGTCACTGATATCTATTTCGTGGAAAAAGGAAGAAGAAGAAGAAGAAGAAGAAGAGCGAAGTATTTGTTTATTTTTTCCCCGTGGAGTCTAGTGGCGACATCTATTGCCGGATTGGAGAGCGACATCTGTTGCCGGATTGGAGAGCGACACTATTGCCGGACTGGAGAGCGACACTATTGCCGGATTGGAGAGCGACACCTATTGCCGGATTGGAGAGCGACACCTATTGCCGGATTGGAGAGCGACACTATTGCCGGATTGGAGAGCGACATCTATTGCCAGATTGGAGGGCGACATCTTTTGCCGGATTGGAGAGACTGGATAGAAGAGCGAAATCTATTGCCGGATTGGAGAGCAACAGCTATTGCCGGATTGGAGAGCGACACCTATTGCCAGATTGGAGAGCGACATCTATTGCCAGATTTGAGGGCGACATCTGTTGCCGGATTGGAGAGACTGGATTGGATAGCGAAATATATTGCCGGATTGGAGAGCGACATCTATTGCCGGATTGGAGAGCGACATCTATTGCCAGATTGGAGAGCAACATCTATTGCCGGATTGGAGAGCGACATCTATTGACAGATTGGAGAGCGACATCTATTGCCGGATTGGAAAGCTACATCGATCGCCGGATTGGAGAGCGACATCTATTGCCGGATTGGAGGCGACATCTATCGCCGGATGGGAGAACGATATCTATTACCGGACTGGAGAGCGACATCTATTGCCGGATTAGAGAGCGACAACTATTGCCGGATTGGGGAACGACATCTATTGCCGGATTGGAGAGCGACATCTGTTGCCGGATTGGAAAGCGACATCGATTGCTGGATTGGAGAGCGGCAACCTATTGCCGGATTGGAGAGCGACATCTATTGCCGGATTGGAGAGCGACTTTTATTGCCGGATTGGAGAGCGACATCCATTACCGGATTGGAGAGCGACATCCATTAGCGGATTGGAGAGCGACATCCATTAGCGGATTGGAGAGCGACATCCATTACCAGGATTGAGAGCGACATCTTTTACCGGATTGGAGAAGATACGACGAAATGATGCTAGCTTGGTATGCAGATCTTAGGTGGCTGTGTGTTGTCTTCCTTATTTTTTTAGCTTTGGTTATTTGATTTTGGCTCCCCTTTTGGTAAAGTAATGGCAGAGATGGGGCTCTTCCTTTGGTAAAATAATGACGGTGATAGAACCGAAATCAGTCGTTTTCTTTTACATTTCTAGGAAATATAAGTTGGTAAACTGTCTTAATCTGCAAAATGACAATCTGACTAGCGCCTCCAACGTGGGTAATGCATGGTCGTTTATTACTTTAATACTTCACAGATTCTGGTAGATAGTTTATCTCTACCAGTCAGAGAGAGAGAGAGAGAGAGAGAGAGAGAGAGAGAGAGAGAGAGAGAGAGAGAGAGAGAGAGAGAGAGCAAACTCTTTTGTGTGAGCATAGGACCATTGTATTTGCTTTAAGAGAGTGAGTGATAACATATTTGTAAAGTATGTTTTAGAGAGAGAGAGAGAGAGAGAGAGAGAGAGAGAGAGAGAGAGAGAGAGAGAGAGAGAGAGAGAGAGATGCATCACTGAACGTCTCATGATGCAGACTACCACTTGAACGATTTCTTCAAATAGATTTCCCTAAAGCAGAATATAATGCCCTGAATCATTATCATCATCATCACTCCCCTTAAGATAACTTCTTACTTATTCCCTTCTGAGGGAACGAATGGGGGCCTCCATCATCCTAAAAATAATGATAATAATAATCACGACGGATTGTGAGAAGCCTCATTTAATAATATTCTACGCACCAAAATCAGGAAGAGGCTCCATTACGGAATACTACCTCGCGTAATCATTTTGCCTAAGTGTGACAAAGTGCTTTGTCGTGTACGTGGGAGAGAGTAGATGGTAATTTTGCCGAAATTACAACGTGGGGCGTAATGCGCCCGCTCTTTACCGAAATCTGTTGTTGGATTACTTTACAAATTACTTTACAAATTACACAGATAAGCGATTTGAGGCTCCGGCGGGGCCTAATTGGGCCGTATCCTGCCCAAACCCAATTATGTGTAAGTACTATTAAAACTCGGTCAATAAATTGCATTTTGTCGTACTGTTTGGAAGAGAAAATTAACGGGGGGTTTTGTGAGGGCTTAGGGTGGCTAAACAGTCGTTACTGATCTGTGCAACGAAGACAATAATGGTTTGTCGTAAACTATTCACTATCCAGAAGGCAGTATTTGTGTCTGTGCGTACATACATACATACATACATACACACAGCAGTACGTAGTTCCATTGAAGGCAAATCTAGACTTTCGAAATTTTTGCGTAATTCGTAAATTGCGCCAAAAATTTTGATCGTTTAGGGCGTATATTGAAAGCTTCTTCTTACGCAAGACTGACGCAACAAATTTATTGACGGGTAAAAATATCGCATTCAGGGGTGAAACGGAAGGCTGTCACTTTTCCCCGGCAAAAATTTCGCTCAAGAAGTTTCTTTCTCTGAGAGAGAGAGAGAGAGAGAGAGAGAGAGAGAGAGAGAGAGAGAGAGAGAGAGAGAGAATAAAGTTAGCTCTAGAGTAAATCTTTGCTTTCAACCCATTGAGAGATAATTTGTCAACGGTTAGATCTTTCGAGATTCCCTCTCTCTCTCTCTCTCTCTCTCTCTCTCTCTCTCTCTCTCTCTCTCTCTCTCTTGTGCGCTAATTTGCTTCATGTTTCTTTAATCAAGAGGATTTTATTCACAAAAATGATACATAAATATGTACATATATATAATATATATATATATATATATATATATATATATATATATATATATATATATATATATATATATATATATATATATATATATATATATATATATATATATATATATATATATATATATATATATATATATATATATATATATATATATATATAACCCACACACCGGAGGACACTATAGTAGGCAGGAGAAGGGCGCAGGAACGCATACAGATCCGGTATATACATTTATTGTCGACGCGTTTCTTGACCCTTCAAGGATCGGCTCTGTCCCTTGATGACGCCGGGCGTCGTATATAAGTACAAGTGCCCCGGATGTAGTTCCGGGTTTTACGTTGGTTCGACTCGGCGTCTCCTCAAGGTCAGGACCGATTCTCACATGGGCACGAGTCATCGTACGGGTTGCAGATTGTCTAATCCCGAACTTTCAAATATAAGATCCCACGTTAGAGGTTGCAAGAAATCAATAAAATAATACGACAACTCCATAATAATTGCCCAACCTTACCTTACCGTACAGTTCGTTCGGGTTGCCCCAGGTCCCTCAGTGTGAGGCACCTCTGATGTCTACCAGAAAATTGCTAATGCATCTTCCGGTACATTTTGCATTTTCCAATCTTGGATGGTCTGGGATGCATCTTAGATATTTGTCGAGCTTAGTCTTAAACACATCTACGCTCACTCCTGTTATGTTCCTCAGATGAGCTGGTAGCGCATTGAATAGACGCTGCATTATCGATGCTGGTGCGTGGTGGATTAATGTCCTGTGTGCTTTCCTTAGTGTTCCTGGTATAGTTTTTGGCACTATTAATCTACCTCTGCTTGCTCTTTCTGATATTTTTTGCTCCATGATGTTTTCGGTAATTCCTTCTATCTGTTTCCATGCCTATTTTATCATGTAGCTAAGGAACCTGGAGAACTGCTGTTCTTGGAAAGTCTGAATGTCAAAAGAATTGTACCGACGTTAAATTGCCAATCATCGGCTGTTCCCCTGCTCATAGCATGACTCGATTGTTTGTTTATATTTGTCCGCCTCCTCCCTCTGCTTTTGTGCTGTGTAGCCTGACCTGTGTTCTTTTAGTGTGTTTTCCTCTTTCACCTTGAGAGATGGGCTTTCTGCTCTGTCTTTTAAGTTTATTTTTAAATTCCTTTTTATTAAGTTCAGTTTTTTATTGAGTTCATTTTAAGTGTTGTGTTCTTTAATTGGCTTTTTAATGTGTAAATGTATTTAAGCGTGATTGTGTAAGTTTAACTGATTTTCCATTTTAAGTTTTCTTGTGTTTTGTGTATGTTTACTTTTAACTATGTATGCTGAATGCCCCTTTTTACATTATAACTTTAGATGTCCTGGTGATGTGACCACGGGTCAAGAAACGCGTCGACAATATATATATATATATATATATATATATATATATATATATATATATATATATATATATATATATATATATATATATATATATATATATATATATATATATATATATATATATATATATATATATATGTATATATATACTGTATATATTATATATATGTGTGTGTATGTGCATCTATATGAATAAATACATTTGCACACATACATAAATACATCTTCCATCTCCGTTTATTGTTCCATAAAACTTCGATTACTATTGTGTACTAGACATCCGAGCAAAGGCTATTAATGACTAATGCTAAAAGGAAGTGAGTAACAGTCTGTATCCCAACATACCAACCTGCAAGTGAGCTTTTAACCAAAATGAAAGAATAATGACGTTTCATTCATTCAAAAAGGAAAATAGGAGGTAGGAATTTATTTAGCAAGGAAGGACTCTGAATATTGCAAAGCAACAAATATTCTGACAATTAAACTAACGCTGGAAAATAAACAAAAAATTGCAAAATATTTTCAAGTCATTCATTTCGGTCAGAATAGCAAGACAGGTCATTCATATTCAACGTATTTATATATATATATATTTTTTTTTTTAATTGTTGTTTGTTCATTAGTAACAGTACCGCGGTGTTTCTGTTTTTAACTACGTTTCATATGTTCGGTTTTTAGTTGTTTTTTCTTTCGCTTTCAGATGGATATGAATGTTAACTTTTTAAAATATCAACAGAACCTTGTGCTGTATTGTTTTGTATGTCAGGTCCATATACAGTATGTAATATACAATATATACTATATATATATATATATATATATATATATATATATATATATATATATATATATATATATATATATATATATATATGTATATATATATATATATATATATATATATATATATATATATATATATATATATATATATATATATATATATATATATATATATATATATATATATATATATATATATATATGAGAGTAAAATTCTTGAATGCTCAACTGCCATTTAAGACGGGCTCTCTCTCTCTCGTTTGATCATTTCTCAGAATTTCCTCGATAATCCTAATTCCTTGCTAGTATTCCAACGCACACTGTCCTTAGATCAGCCGGATTGCTGTTAAATCCTTACTCTTAAGGCTGCCACTGACATTCAGTTATGCCTGCACAGTCGGCCTGTGCAGGCAAAACTGAACCCAATAACGTTCCGTTTTGCCTGCACAAGCATAACTGCGCAGGTATAACTGAGCAACAATTAACCAGCCGGCCCCCCCTCTCTCTTGCTGCATGGGCCGCGGCTCATTCAGCATTATACCAAGATCACCGAAAGATAGATCTATTTTCGGTGGCCTTGATGATACGTTGTACAAAAAATTCGATTGCGCTGAAGAAACTTCGGTGCATTTTTAACCTGTTTTTATTGTAATGGACTCGGATGCAAGTCACCATTGACCGCTATTGAGAGGATTTTGATTATGATAATCCTAAAATATCAAGAGAGAGAGAGAGAGAGAGAGAGATAGAGCCCTGGCTAATTGTTTTAGAAAGAGAGAGAGAGCACGCTGGCTAATTGTTTTTTTGTGTTTGGCACTGTTGTTGAACAATTGTGTGTGTATATATATATATATACTGTATATATATATATATATGTGCGGGGTATATATATATATATGTATGTGTATGTACGTATGCAAATGGTTGCAAAGAATTGTATGTTATTGAAATGGCTATTTCAAACGAGCTGCTTCAGTAGCTTGTCAAATTGGTTTACTGCACGGGTCGTTTCTGACAGTTGCTGACACGATTGCTGACGATTAACGTTGATCGACAGGAAGTCAGTGACGATTATTTTCAAGGTAAAAAAGTGGCAAGTTGATCCTCCAATTATTGTTGGATAAAATTCTGTCAATCATTAGATTAACGAACGCAGTGAATTTACTGATAGAATACATATATATATATATATATATATATATATATATATATATATATATATATATATATATATATATATATATATATATATATATATATACTATACGTTTCATATGCTCTTCGTCATGCAGCTGCTACAGATACAGTTAATGACGTTTGCAAGCTCTCTCTCTCTCTCTCTCTCTCTCTCTCTCTCTCTCTCTCTCTCTCTCTCTCTCTCTCTCTCTCTTCTCGTGTTGAAATGATACTTTCAGTCATTGAGTGCTTAAGATAGAGAAAAAAAGATGAATTGGTGTCGTTGGATAGCAATATGGAGATAAGAGATAAGAAACAATAGAAGATAAAGGAATGCATGAAACAAATAAGAATAACCGTAGAATGGAGAAGATTAAAGTAGAATAGTATAATGGGAAGAGGGGCGTATTAAGAGAAAGAGGGCATTGCATGAGAAGGCGTAGGAGGAAGAGAGACAGTAGACACAAAGAAGAAAAAGAAGAAGAAGATAAGCATGCAAAATGTAGGCGTAACCGTAGAACAGGACTAAGAATGGAGAAGTTTGCAACAGAAACAATAATGGGAAGCGGCGCGTATAAGGAGAAAGAGGGCACGGCATGAGAAGGCGTAGGAGGAAGAGAGACAGTAGACACAAAAGAAGAAGAAGAAAAAAAGAAGAAGAAGAAGAAGAAGAAGAAGAAGAAGGAGAAACGTGCACTAATGCCCTCCATGAATGCATGAACACATAATCAAATACACACTCCGGCCACCATCTTTTATTTGGTTCACGCACATAGAGGAGCCATGCACGCATTCCAGACTGAAGGGGGTGGAGTTCAGTCGGGGAGGGAGGGGGGTTGTCTTGTGACTGGCGGGGATGGAGGAAGGGGGTGGGAGGGAGTTAACATATCTTTCCCCTACCCTCATACTTCGTGTTATCATCGTTATTGTTGTAATTCGGAAATGTCATGGCTTTTCCGGACAGGTTAGGGAGACTAGTGGTTTAGTTTTTAGGGAGGAGAAGGGGCTGAATGTAGGGGGAGGCCCCCCATCCAACTCTCCAATTCTTTTTTAGTAATGGTTCAGTTTTCTGTCTGGTCATTATTTTTCATTGGAGGTTTTTTATTGCTTTATTATTGTTGCTATGTCATTAATGCACCTGAAAGATAGTTTTTGCAAACTGTTAAAGTTTTTATTAACATTTTTTAATTCTTAATGATTTTTGTTATTTTGTTTATTAACGTGCACAGAAATATTTAGTGGAACTTTTTTCTTTGTTTTAATGTAATCATTATTGGCTCTTTGTCATTAATGTATCTGAAAGATAGTTTTTTAACTGTTACAGTTTTTATTAAATTTTTAAATTTTAATATATTTTATATTTTCTTAATATTAACATCCGCACAAAATCTTTTATTGGGACTTTTTACTTTACTTCACTGCTGTTGCTTCACTGTCATTATTGCAGTTGATAAACAGATTTTTAAAGTTAAAGTTGCTATAACTTTTTTAATTCCTAAAGATTTTTTATATTTTTTATTAACATCTGCAAAAAATTTATAGTGGAATATTTTTTCTGATTTATCAATGTTTCTGTGTCATTATTAAAATTGAAATATGGTTTTATTTAATTCTTCAAGTTTTGTATTTTTTATTTTTTATTTTTTTGTATTTTGTAATTAACATCTACACAGATTTTTGTAGTGGAACTTTTTACGCCTTAATGTTTCTTTTCATTATTGCATTTGAAATATAGTTTTTGTATTTGTAAAATTTATGTATCTTGTAATTAATATCTACACAATTTTTTTTAGTGGAACTTTTTACGTTTTACTTAATGTTTCTTTTCATTATTGTATTTGAAATATAGTTTTTTATTGTTAAAGTTTTTTTATCTTTTTATTAACATCCGCCCAAAACGAACTATGCGCTGCTAACAAACCCTGATTGATATTCCATCACAATACATTTCCCCCCAAAAAGCATCATCAAAACCACTTCTCTCGGAGCGACGAAAAGAATTCAGCGAATTATTAAATACAGAGCGATTGTCATAATCCCGACGAGCGAACTTCCATTGAAAATTCAAGTTTTTTTTTGTGTTTTTTAATTTATGCAAATCAGATAGAAAAGTAATCTGCCGCTCATTAGCATCAAAGGGAATTTTGCTCGCCGTTCGAAATGAGTGTTTGGATTCTTCGAATATTTCGCGTTGTATTAATTGACGTACGCTACCGCCTACATGCTGGTCTTAAATCGTCCGGAAAACCGGTACTCTGCTTTTTTTTTTTTAACTTGGATTTCATGCGCTGTTTTAAAGTTGTTTGCTGGATTTCATGCGCTGTTTGGCATTCACTTGTTCGCTGGATTTCTTGCGCTGTTTGACATTCACTTGTTCGCTGGATTTCATTCACTTGTTCGCTGGATTTGACATTTACTTGTTCGCTGGATTTCGTGCGCTGTTTGACATTCAGTTGTTCGCTGGATTTCGTGCGCTGTTTGACATTCACTTGTTCGCTGGATTTCGTGCGCTGTTTGACATTCACTTGTTCGCTGGATTTCGTGCGCTGTTTGACATTCACTTGTTCGCTGGATTTCGTGCGCTGTTTGACATTCACTTGTTCGCTGGATTTCATGCGCTGTTTGACATTCAGTTGTTCGCTGGATTTCGTGCGCTGTTTGACATTCACTTGTTCGCTGGATTTCTTGCGCTGTTTGACATTCACTTGTTCGCTGGATTCCATGCGTTGTTTTTGACATTCACTTGTTCGTTGGATTTCATGCGCTGTTTTACATTCACTTGTTCGCTGGATTTCGTGCTCTGTTTGACATTCACTTGTTCGCTGGATTTCATTCACTTGTTCGCTGTTTGACATTCACTTGTTTGTTTCGTGCTGTTTGACATTCGTTGCGCTGTTTGACATTCACTTGTTCGCTTTCGCATTTCGTGGACTCTGTTTGACATTCACATGTTCGCTGGATTTCATGACATTCACTTGTTCTGGATTTGACATTCACTTGTTCGCTGGATTTCATGTTCGCTGTTTGACATTCACTTGTTCGCTGGATTTCATGTTCGCTGGTTTGACATTCACTTGTTAACTGGATTTCGTGCGCTGTTTGACATTCAGTTGTGGATTTCGTGCTGGATTTCACTGTTTGACATTCACTTGTTTGGATTTCGTGCTCTGTTTGAAAGTTGTTTGCTGGATTTCATGCGCTGTTTGACATTCACTTGTTCGCTGGATTTCGTGCTCTGTTTGACATTCACATGTGCGCTGGATTTCATACGCTGGATTTGACATTCACTTGTTCGTGGATTTCGCTGGCTGGATTTCGTGCGCTGTTTGACATTCACTTGTTAACTGGATTTCATTCACTTGCGCTGTTTGACATTCAGTTGTTCGCTGGATTTCGTTTCGCTGTTTGACATTCACTTGTTCGCTGGATTTCATGCCCTGTTTGACATTCACTTGTTCGCTGGATTTCGTGCTCTGTTTGACATTTTGTTCGCTGGATTTCATTCACTTGTTCGCTGGATTTCATGCGCTGTTTGACATTCAGTTGTTCGCTGGATTTCGTGCGCTGTTTGACATTCACTTGTTCGCTGGATTTCATGCGCTGTTTGACATTCACTTGTTCGCTGGATTTCATGCGCTGTTTGACATTCACTTGTTCGCTGGATTTCGTGCGCTGTTTTGTTTTCGTTCACATTCATTTCATGGATTTCACCTTTTTCAGATTTTTCGCTTTCATACGAATTTTTCGCTGAATTTCATTACCCTTTTTAACTTGTACGCTGAATTCTGCGGGCTGTTTTTCACCCGTTTGCTGAATTTCATGAGCTGTCTCGCACAAGGGCTGTATTCCATTCGTTTACTGAATTTCACGCGCTGTTCTTTACGTTTCTGCTCTTGATTAGAATATATAAGTTTTGTGAAATGATTAAACTTACGATTCCTCTCAACCCGATGGTATCTCGTTTTTCTTCGACTGAATCATTATATTATACAAAGTTTTCCAAGGGACATTTCAACGAGGTATTACTTTATTGCTTCCATCTACATAACCCTCCCTTCTGCATGCGTGTTTGTGCGTAGCATTTGAAAAGTACGCATAAATATATGCGAAAACCTGCTGTCATGTCTGTGTAGGCGTATGGAAGACTTAAGCAAACAGTGGTTGACTTCAGTTTTCATTTTTACAATATTACTTTCGATTTATGCCTGCGCATTGAAAGTGAAAATGTACTTGCGAGTTGTTTTGTATGTATTCATATTGAAAATATATAATTATTTACATTTTAATATTCTATTAAGACATTGTATTAAAGTACTTCCATGCGTATTTTTGCATCGTTGTTGGTGCTTTATTAAACAAAACTAACACTATAAATAACAAAAATAGACATGTTCATGACAAAGCCATGAACCCATCTCTAGAGATTTATTTATTTACAATTATGTGAGTGATGTCACAATCTTAAATCTCTCTCTCTCTCTCTCTCTCTCTCTCTCTCTCTCTCTCTCTCTCTCTCTCTCTCTCTCTCACTCAAGAGCAAGTATGGATCTATACTCTCGCACACTCAAGAGCAAGTATGGATCTATGTACTGTGTTTGTGCGCGCAGTTTGCTATGTATTTCAGAAAATATGGCTGCTACAAATTTTAAAGGACACATATATGCATTTCATAGCTTCAATGCTTTAAGATGTCATGGAAGAATTTTTGGAGTCAGATGGAACTAGGTCGAGAGACTCGAGGTAAAATCTTTGTATTCAGCAAATGTGTGCCCATCAGGTGATCTCCGAAGTGTTATGTATATTCGTGAGTACGTGCGTTAATTTGATCTAGTTATGCCATCTGTAAAAGTGATTTGATCGTTCATTAACGTGATGTGTTTGTTCCAGGCTTTTGAATCGGCAGATATGTTTGAAATGTTTTTATGTTGAACTTGTGATTTTTACCATGATTTTCTAATCATTATGAACTTTTGAACTGGTGTGGGAGATTTAATATGAATATTCATACCTCAGTCATATTATTATTTTGTCATGTTACGTTTGCCATATCTTGGCTATGCATTTTACACTTTCCATTATTGTGTTTTGTTTCATATATTTTTGGGAGTTTTCTATCATGTTTAATTCTTCCGACAGATGTCTGTGGACAGAGTAGTGTGGACTGTTTCGAATAACATGTGGTAGACTGTTTTTTTGACATGAATAGTTATTGATTTGGGGAGTATGTGTGAGTTTGGATATTTTCAGGCTATTAGCCAGAGTGAGACTTCTTTAATCAGAAGTGTTTTGCAGTTCAGAGTTTATTATCTAACTCGATAATTCATTTATTATGCATTTTAATCTTTGCTTTGTTTTATTCATTTCTTGTTGTTATTTGAATAATAAACCTATTTTGTAGAAACTATTGCGTTTCTTTAAATGGTCCATTTAATTGATTTGGTGAGAATGAGTGCGATTCGTGGGTGAATTTCGGAAAGCGATGAGAGAGAGAGAGAGAGGCGATACACGGAGAAAGAGAGAGAGAGAGAGAGAGAGAGGAAAAAATGGATGTAAATGTTATCGTGAGCGAACCTTCATACGCCTCTTTTTCATGAAGAAAGATCTGTGCGTTACGTACACTTTCAAAAAAGTGTTAATTCTGTGTCCTTGTTACATATGTGTCTGTATTTGTGCGTGCAGTATGTATGTGTATGCGTGTTTGTACGTGCAGTATGTATGTGTATGTGTTTATGCGTGTAGTATGTATTTGTGTGTTTTTGCGTGCAATATGTATGTGTATGTGTCTGTGTTTGTGCGTGCAGTATGTATGTGTGTGCGTGTGTTTGTGCGTGCGGTATGTATGTGTATGTGTTTGTGCGTGCAGTATGTATGTGCATGTGCCCGCGTGTGTGCGTGCAGTATGTATGTGTGTGTCTGTGTATGTGTCTGTGTGTGTGTGCGTCTGTGTTCGCGTATGTCTGCGTGCAGTAATAACGTGCACGAAGTTGTCCGTAAACATGATATGGGGAATAAATTTCGGGCTTATTCGGGCTGTCACGCGAGTTGCAAGTGGTAAAATTGCCGGCCGGGCGACGGGGCTGACATTAGTGTCAATCATGATTAGGGCTGCGTGTTGCTCCGGCGCTGGGCGAGCCGCTGGCGATACTACTATTACTATTACTATTACTACTACTGCTGCTATTACTGTTTTTACTACTATTTTGGATAAATTTGATGCCGTTACTTCCCCTACTATTTGTGATATTTACCAATGAAAAAGATGCAATTACCACTATAACATCCACTACTATAACTACTACATGCCTCGAGAGAGAGAAGGAAAAGTCAGAAGGCAAATGGAGGAATTGCAGATAATGAATGAATAAATAAATAAAAAAGAATGACAGGTAATCATTATTGAATATTAAGTAATAAATAATTGGCAAATAATAGATCATGAATAATAAGTACTGAATAAATGAAAACAAATAATAAGTAATAGATGAATAATTGAATAAGTGAATAAATAAATGTATAGATAAATAATTAATAAATAAATAAATAAGTAAGATAAATACAGTAAAGAGAGGAATAAAGAACTTTGAGTCTCATGGAG
>NC_089746.1:16339694-16374694 GCF_040412425.1 Macrobrachium rosenbergii
GTTTTATGCAGTTAATTGTAACAGGTTTTTTAAATTAATCGTTTGTATGTGGTTAATTGTAACAGGTTTCTTTTAAATTAATTGTGAATATGTAGTTAACTGAGTTTTTTAAAATTAATATTTCATATGTGGTTAACTGTAACAGTTTTTTTAAATTAATATTTTATGTGCGGTTAATTTTAACAGTTTTATTTAATTAAGCTTTTATATGTAGCTAATTGTGGTGAGGAAACTTCTCACAGTGTAGATGCTCATTCTTTCTTCCCCCTTGGAATTGTAAGTTTCTTGATAAAGCTGTTGATGTATTAAAAAATATAAGAAAGGTGGAAAATACTTGTCTTTTTTGTCGTTCTGAAAGGTGTTGTTGAATAGAAGTCGTCTGAGATAGTCTTTTTTATATAAAAATTTTGACAAATAAATAAATACACGCACATGCATACAATTATTTTATGATAACCGTATATGTGGCTAATTATATGTTATTTAGATATTCATTTTAATGTGGCTGATAAGTTGAAAAAACTGATATTACTTTAAAAGGCCCTGTAATAAATGGTTAGCGGCCTATAATAACAATTTATAAAATCAGATTTATAAGTAATTTTCATTAATATTTATGGCTTTAGATATTTTTTGGGTGTGTTTTTCACATTTTTTTCTCTTATTGAGAAGCATAATTTGACAAAAGAAATTCAACCGAATGCTCCAAAGAGGCCGTTATTCAGTAACACTTAAAAAAACTCAGATAGTGCTTTTTTTCGCAAACATTCTGCTTTTGACAAATTTCTCCCGAAATAATTGTGGGCTAAAACAGAAAGCTGCAGGCATAGATTAGGAAGTCTAAGTGAAAGGAAGGACTGTGGTGATAACGCTTTTTTTTATTTTCGGGTGGATCTAAGCGAGTACTTTGACAAAAATCCGTAAGTTTCGAAAAAGGGGGTCTGTTTCCTCAAAACCTCCATTATTGAAGAAAAATTTTTCCCACATTGCACAGACTCTTTCTGTACCAAGGTAATGACACTGAAATGCAACCTGTCAAAATATTAAATATTTTTTTCGAAACTGAATAATCGGATAACCTAAAAAAAAGCGGAACATTACATCTATTTTCACTCTTTGCCGAAGCCCTATGGCATTTTCTTTCTGTTATTTTCGCCCTTTTTATTTCAATATGTTATATGTTTAGGATTTTTTTGTGTATTATTACATATTTATATGATATATATATATATATATATATATATATATATATATATATATATATATATATACATATATATGTGTGTATATATGTATATATAACTGATTCATATATGGAACGTGATGAATGTATAATTAAAGGCAAATGCCATAAGGAAAAGTGAAACAGCAGAGTGCTTGTAGGCATTTGAAAGGTCTAGCAATAACTTTGATTCATATAATATATGGAACGTATGAATGTATATATATATATATAAATATATATATAAATATATTTAACAGCAGAGTGCTTGCTATGCATTTGATATATATCTATATAATACCCCTTTGTTTATATATATATATATATATATATATATATATATATATATATATATATATATATATTTTATATTTGTATTCAAGAATAGGTTTGCTATTGCTGTTATAATTACAATTCAAAATGCTCACACATTCTTATGAAGCTGGTCAATCAAACTTATGAGATTGCTTTCATTAGTTAAGACTATTTCTTACCATGAATGCAGCATAAATTATTAACATTTGAATTTGTTTGTTTATTATTAATGGAGTTTCTCATTTACTTTCAGTTCGAGAAGGCTGCTGGACCATCTTAAGACTCCTTTACAAGCAGTATAAAGGTAATTTCAAATTTTTACCCTCAGATATAGTATTATTGAAAGTAGTATTGACTATCAGATTACTTTGTTTTTCAGTCCAGTATTTATTCGTCTGTCTATATCTCTATCTGTCTGTTTATTTATTCATTATTTATTTACTTCTTTGTATAATTATCTGTCTATTTTTATTTATTTATAAAAAAAAATTTTATTTGTCTAAAAAAATATTTCTAATTTTTTTATATGTGTAAAATATTGAAACGTCGAAATTGCTTGTAGCAAAGTATTTACTCTCGTTAATTCATTTATCTAAAAAAATTATTTTGAACATATTTGTTTATCTGAAAAAATTGAAACGTCGAAATTTCTCGTAAAAAAAGTATCAACTCTCATTGTCTTTTTGTGCTAATGATTTTAATTAAAGTAAAAAGTCAGTATTTATTTATCTATTTATCTATTTATGTAAAGAAATTATGTATTTTATGTATTTACTTATCTAAAATATTCAAACGTCGAAATTACTCGTAAAAATAGCCAAGTAAAAAGTCAATATCTATTTATCCATTTATCTAAAAAAATTATTTTTTATTTATCTGTTTATCTTAAAAATTCATATGTCGAAATTGCTTATCAAAACAGTGGTGTTCTCGTTGTCAACTTGTGCTAACGATCTCCAAGTAGAAAGTCAAGCATCACCTGTTTAGACCATCCTCGCCAGTGAGGTGTAATTTATTAATGTAAAAAATTTATTTTCTAATTCATTTATCTAAAATGTTCAAAATTGGTTGTAAGAAAAGTATTTCTTCTCCTTGTCAACTTGGTGCTGCTAACGATTCCCACGTCAAAGGTCAATATTTATTTATCTATTTGTCAAAAAAACTACTTTTTTTATTTATTTATTTATCTAAAAAGTTCAAACGTCGAAATTGCTCACAAAAAAATATAACTTTTGTGTCAACTACTCCTAATACTTCCCAAGTAAAAAGTTGAGCATCAGCTGTTTAGACAATATTTAGTTATCTGTTTATCTAAAAAATTATTTTATTTATTTATTCATTTATTTATTTACTTATTTATCTAAAAAGTTCAAACGTCGAAATTGCTCACAAAAAAATAAAACTTTTGTGTCAGCTTCTCCTAATACTTCCCAAGTAAAAAGTTGAGCATCAGCTGTTTAGACAGTATTTAGTTATCTGTTTATCTAAAAAATTATTTTATTTATTTATTTATTTATTTATTTATTTATTTATTTATTTATTTATTTATTTATTTATTTATTTATTTATTTATCTAAACAGTTCAAACGTCGAAATTGCTCACAAAAAAATATAACTTTTGTGTCAGCTTCTAATACTTCCCAAGTAAAAAAGTCAAGCATCACTTGCTTAGACCATCTTCGTCAGAACAAAGCATAATTACAAGACGAGGCATATGTCAGACGAGGTCACAAAACTCGTGATTCTTTCGTGTTTATTGTGAGTGAGATCTTGATTACCTCACTTCCAGGAAACACTCGTTGACAAAGCGACAAACTCGGCAGAATTTTTCTTCTTCTTCTTCTTCTTCTTCTTCTTCTTCTTCTTCTTCTTCTTCTTCTTCTTCTTCTTCTTCTTCTTCTTCTTCTCATCAGACTCTTGCTCCAGGGAAGATGAAAAAAGTATCTCTTTTTGTTAATTGTGTTATGATCTCTTTCGTCTAGAAATGTTTCGTTTTTGTTTTCTCTAGTGTTGTACTTCATGGTTCTTCAAAATACTTTATACTCTCTCTCTCTCTCTCTCTCTCTCTCTCTCTCTCTCTCTCTCTCTCTCTCTCTCTCTCTCTCTCTCTCATTTATGCTGTTCTATTGTTTCATTAACCTAAAGTGAGAATAAGTTTCTCTCTCTCTCTCTCTCTCTCTCTCTCTCTCTCTCTCTCTCTCATTTATGCTATTCTATTCTGTTTCATCAACATAATGTGAGAATAGTAGGTTTCTCTCTCTCTCTCTCTCTCTCTCTCTCTCTCTCTCTCTCTCTCTCTCTCTCATTTATGCTTGTCTATTGTTTCATTAACATAAAGTGAGAATAAGTTTCTTCTCTCTCTCTCTCTCTCTCTCTCTCTCTGTCTCTCATTTATGCTATTCTATTCTGTTTCATTAACATAATGTGAGAATAAGTTTCTCTCTCTCTCTCTCTCTCTCTCTCTCTCTCTCTCTCTCTCTCTCTCTCTCTCATTTATGCTATTCTATTCTGTTTCATCAACATAATGTGAGAATAGTAAGTTTCTCTCTCTCTCTCTCTCTCTCTCTCTCTCTCTCTCTCTCTCTCTCTCTCTCTCTCTCTCTCATTTATGCTTGTCTATTGTTTCATTTAACATAAAGTGAGAATAAGTTTCTCTCTCTCTCTCTCTCTCTCTCTCTCTCTCTCTCTCTCTCTCTCTCTCTCTCTCTCTCTCTCTCCGCACACAGCATTATACAGTGTAGTAAAATCTAAATTAATTGTTAATTTGAGAATGATTATTTGAAAACTTGGAAGAATTTCCCGCATTACAGAAATTATAGAACCATGAAAGTCCGTGTAACCTAAATTGCCTATATATGCAAAAATGAGAAGGCTTGACGCCGGTTGTGTATGTATGTATGTATGTATGTATGTATGTATGTATGTATGTATGTATGTATGTATGTATGTATGTATGCATGGTTACATTTAAACACTATTTACTGTACATGCGATACTTTATATAGGAAGAAAGAAATTAGAATAAGTGTTTCAAATCAGCAAAATTTAAATACCGAACGTGCATCAGTATCATCATAATATTTGCATACTCAAGTACCATTGCCATAATTAACCATTAACATCTCCAGTTCCTAATTTTTCCTTTGTATCATGTCCTGAAATCTTCATTAACTTTCATACATTTTATTTTTCATACTTACAAAGTAATTTACTTTACTGTTCACTTTTTTTTTTTTTTGTCTTTTTCCCTATACTTCCCACCAAGTCCTTGCTCAGTCTCTCGTAATCCCGTCAATAGATTTATAACCTTAATCTTGATTGCTTCTTGGAATTGGAGAGAGAGAGAGAGAGAGAGAGAGAGAGAGAGAGAGAGAGAGAGAGAGAGAGAGAGAGAGAGATAATTAACATTAGTATCAAAAGATGTTCATTCCTATAACAATGAATACTTGAACGGAGAGAGAGAGAGAGAGAGAGAGAGAGAGAGAGAGAGAGAGAGAGAGAGAGAGAGAGAGAGAGAGAATTATCAAAAGAGGTTCATTCTAATAACACTGGATACTTGAACAGAGAGAGAGAGAGAGAGAGAGAGAGAGAGAGAGAGAGAGAGAGAGAGAGAGAGAGAGAGAATTAATCTTATCAAAAGAGGTTCATCCCAATGACACTGGATACTTGAATGGAGAGAGAGAGAGAGAGAGAGAGAGAGAGAGAGAGAGAGAGAGAGAGAGAGAGAGAGAGAGAGAGAGAGAGAGAGTTTATACAATTATCGAAAGGGGTTCATTCCCATAACGCCTCATACTTGAACGGAGAGAGAGAGAGAGAGAGAGAGAGAGAGAGAGAGAGAGAGAGAGAGAGAGAGAGAGAGAGATGTGATGCAGTTCTGTGCTTCGGAGCCAAATTCCCATTCCTGTGTCTCTCTCTGTCCCTCTTATATTCCTTCAGACTTCCAATTAATGTTTGAGATATTGGCAATCCGGCCACCCGCGTCTTATCAGCATTTTGGGATTTGAAATAAGAATTAGAAAAAAAGGAAGTTGTCTCTGAATTGATCACTTTAGCCCTCTTCAAGAATATTTCCAAGTGTTTCTCGTTCTATTCTTTCTTCTCTCTTCTTCTTTCTTTATTTAACGCCTGATTAAAAAAGGTTAATTAAAATAAAGTTAATTTCTCTCGTCTGTCAAATCCTTGTTTTGGTTCAGTTGGCCCTGAACTTTTCTTGTTAGAAAGATGGCATAGATTCTCTCATATGGCTGGTGAAGATCTTCTGGTTTACGTCGTTCTTTCCTGAATTCTGGAAAAGAATAAATAAATAAATGAATAAATAAATGGGTTTTCAATCTTACCATTACAAAAATACATTGCATTTTATCAGTCTTAGTTACAGTATGTTATTTAATTACTTGATTACTTAATTTTTATTTCGGTTAAGCATCGCTTAAATATCTTAGAGGAATTTTAATTAGTCAGTATAAACATCATTACACTTGGTTTCCTTATTGCTGAAGGGCTGAAATACAGCTGAGTCATTTCATAGGCTAGATTTATTTGTTTTTTACTTTATAGAACATTATAATCAACAACAAATTAGGCTTCCCCCTTTCAGGAGTTGCCAGATACCATTATTGAATGTTAAGAGTCTGATGATATTACAAAAACTGGCATCTTAGTATTGTGGGAAATTGTACATTCTCTCTCTCTCTCTCTCTCTCTCTCTCTCTCTCTCTCTCTCTCTCTCTCTCTCTCTCTCTCTCTCTCTCGGGATTTTATCAAGAAGCTGTTAAAACAAAGCTGCGTTCTCCACTGTTGCTGTTTTTTTCTCTCTCTCTCTCTCTCTCTCTCTCTCTCTCTCTCTCTCTCTCTCTCTCTCTCTTTCCCTTTCAAGACACATCAAAGAACATCAAAACAAGTCCTGCTTTCTTTTGTGGTTCTTGCTGTGTTCTCCTTTCCTCCTTCCTTATTCCCTCGCGATTAGAATCTTTTTCTTTTCATTCTTTTCCTCATTCGAACTTTTTTTCCTGGTTCACAATCTTCTTGCGTGAAACGTTCCGTCAAGATTTTTTACTTTTATTTTGTTTTATTTTTTCTCTCTCATGTTGTATTTTCAAGATTTTTTTATTTTATTTTATTTTTTATTTTTTTATTTCTCCTCCTTTCGTATTTTCTACGTGCGGCTTCCGTCAGCTTGATTAGTGTTTTAGTCCGGGTTTATATTTTTGGATTCTCGTTAAACCGTGAGGATTAAGTAGTTTTACTTTAGTCACAAAAGTCATAGAGGGCCTAACGTGAAAATTATTTCACATGAGGTCAGGTTCTTTGGAAGCCTTAATTAGTGCTGGAATAATCCAGAAGCCTTGAGGATGTAAAACCACTGTATATATATATATATATATATATATATATATATATATATATATATATATATATATATATATATATATATATATATATATATATACAGTATATATGTATATGTATATATACATACATATACATGTATAATATATATGTATTTATATATATATATATATATATATATATATATATATATATATATATATAGAGAGAGAGAGAGAGAGAGAGAGAGAGAGAGAGAGAGAGAGAGAGAGAGAGAGAGAGAGAGAGAGAAATGTACTTGCTACCGTCTGATGTTCATAACTTCCACTACTCTTAACTTCACTCAACTTCCGCGCCCCGAAGCTACCAGCTTTGTAGTCTTAAATCATTATTTCAGAACTTCAGATTTTAACTGGAAATAATAAACTTATCGTGATCGTCTTAGACATGTCATTTATTTCTTCTTATTTATCTTCCTCTTCTTGTTTTCATCTTTAATTTCTTTATCGCATCATCTTTACATTTGAGGCGTTTAGCATTAGAAGGGCCTCTCATACAAAAACATTTTTTGAGTTATAAGCCATAAGAGTTTTGGAAATTCAGCCTGCTCTAATTTCTTTATTTTTTAAGATACAAGGTTGAATTTTGTATGAGATTAAGTATTTGCGATCAGGAATAGAATAGTATGCATAAAAAATTATAGTTCAACCCCACCCCTTTTTGGGGTGGAAAAAAGGGGGATTACTTTAAAGTTGATCAGGCGAAAAACGCCATTTTCAAAAGTTAGGGCGATAGGCCCTTCTAATGCTGAACGCCTGATTTCTGTATTTCCCAGAGAGTAATGTCTGATATTATTTTCAGCCTTCATTTTCATACTCTCCTACACCCTTTAATTCCTTAGTCTCCTTTTTATTTTCTCTTTTATCTTCTTTTTTATATATTTTCACTTTATATTTTCCTTCGCAGTCCCTTCTCTGTAAGGAATTATATTTTAGATATTCCGTCTTTTAGCTTTCTCTTATAAAAATCAAGAGGAAAATTTTAGATACCTGAATCTACAAATAGTTCAATGTCACCTTTAGAGCCAGGGAGATTATTATTATTATTATTTATATTATTATTATTCATAAGGTGAACACTATTCATATGGAGCAAGCCCACAAAGACCAGAGAAGCGATCGGGGTATTATGCAAAGTATATACTGTATGTACTGATGTCGTACGTGCCCCTTCAAGTCTACGGAAGTGATACGCCACGTTTCAGTGATTGTTATTATTATTATTATTATTATTGCTTTTTATTTTGTAGACTTTTTCTATTTTCCTTATTGCGGACTTCTCTTCAGTGGAGGTGCGTGCTAACAGCTCGCCTATATTTGTCATTTCATGGGGGGAAAAGTCAAAATCTGGATTCTGCTTCTTTATATATTCTATACAGTTGGTTCTATACAATTGTTGCCGCGACGCGTTTCGAAAAATCATTCTCCAGCGAGCTAAGGACTTTATTGATAGGTCCTTCTGAATTTATACACGGGCTTCAGCGGGGGGGTCAATGGCGAATTCTGATTGGTTGCAAAACTTCAAGCCAAATTTCTGCGGCGAATCCTGACAGATCTTCGCAACCTGGGAATGTCATTCATTCCAGCGTTCCCATTGGCCTGCCGTTGCGTGATGTCATGCCGGCTGACATCATCGGTAGTTTGGCTGCTATTGGGCTGCGGATGAATGATGTCATTATCTACTCTTTCTGTCGTATCGGGGATTGTCTCGAAGGGCGCCTCGCTCATCAGGGGCATCTCCATTCTCAGGGTTGTCGTTTTCAGGTATCCGCCAGCAAGAGAACCCCTCAAGCAGAAGAATGTGGTCTACCAATTTGTATGTCCTGTCCGAGGATGCCCCGGCGCTTATATTGGAATGACCACGATGCGTCTGTCTAAAAGGATCTCCTGCCACGCCCAGGAGGGTGCCATCATGAACCACGCCCGTGCCACTCACAATATTTCCATCTCCCGCGACAGTATTATACAAAATATAAGTATAATCGGGAGCCAGCCGCCGACGTCTGCGCCTGCTAGAGTCGCGCCTCTTGCCGAGACAAAACCAACAATGAATACGACGCAGGAGGCATCGCTCCTACCCACGAATTTAAGAAGAATAATGCAGAACACCCGCCAAATCCAACGAATACCTGAAAACGACAACCCTGAGAATGGAGATGCCCTGATGAGCGAGGCGCCCTTCGAGACAATCCCCCGACTACGACAGAAAGAGTAGATAATGACATCATTCATCCGCAGCCCAATAGCAGCCAAACTACCGATGATGTCAGCCGGCATGACATCACGCAACGGCAGGCCAATGGGAACGCTGGAATGAATGACATTCCCAGGTTGCGAAGATCTGTCAGGATCGAGCTTCGCCGCAGAAATTTGGCTTGAAGTTCGCTGACTGCAACCAATCAGAATTCGCCATCCATGACCCCCGCTGAAGCCCGTGTATAAATTCAGAAGGACCTATGCAATCTGCCAGTCCTCTACTAGCTCCCGCTGGAGAATGACAGAAGAGTCAAAACGCGTCGCGGCAACAATTGTATAGAACCAACTGTATAGAATATATAAAGAACAGAATCCAGATTTTGACTTTTCCCCATGAAATGATTGTTATTAAGAGAAGTCCGCAATATAGAAAAAGTCTTCTACAAAATAAATTATTAATATTCAATAGAACCTGTTTAAAAGAGGGTCTGCTGCCATTATATTATTATTATTATTATTATTATTATTATTATTATTATTATTATTATTATTCGAAATATAAACCCCTATTAATGTGGAACAAGCCTACAGAGGCCATTGACTTTATATTCAAGCTTCCAAAGAAATACGGTGTTCATTTGAAAGAAGTTACACGAGGTAATAGGAAATACAGAAAGAAGAGATCAGATATTAGAAAATAAAATATATATATCGAAAAATTTATAAAAAATAGATAAAAACAAAGTGTTATTATTATTGTTATTATTATTAAAGTAGATTGACAGATAGTTTCATATTAAGTTGATGCTTTCGAATCTACATGACAAATGATTCGACTTTGCGAAAATACGCAATAATAAAAAGTTCACTTAAGCTTCATCAATTTCCTCGTAAATCAAACAGCTTTTGAAACCCATTACCACATCAGAAACAAAAAAACGAAATCTTTTTCAATGGAGAGCACCTCATACCCTCTGTATTACTACCAGCTACTCCCAAGCCAAGCCGAGAGAGATCAGAAGAAACACCACTAAATATCCCTCAGTGAGAACCATGACAATTCCCTCCCGATAAAGCCGTGACGTAGGGGATTCTCAATCACCTATGTGTAGCGTAAATGGCTCAATCCCGGCCTTCTTGTGGCCTTAAGTGGCTCCCAAAGACAGAGTTATAGTCCTGTGCACATATATGATGGACCTTGGTGGGTCTGAGGGCGTTATCAGAAGTCTGTGAGGGTATGTGTGTGAGTTTTATTATTATTATTATTATTATTATTATTATTATTATTATTATTATTATTATTATTATTATTTTTTTCAGAATATGAAGCTTATTCGTATGGAACAGGCGCCATTCACTTGAAATTCAAGCTTCCAAAGAATATGGTGGTCCATTATTATTATTATTATTATTATTATTATTATTATTATTATTATTATTATTATTATTATTATTATTATTCAGAAGATGAACCCTATTCACATGAAACAATACCAAAGGGACAACTGACTTGAAATTCGAGATTCCAAGGAAAATGGTGGTCCATTATTATTATTATTATTATTATTATTATTATTATTATTATTATTATTATTATTATTATTATACAGAAGATGAACCCTATTCATATGGAACAATCTCAAAAGGGCAATTGACTTGAAAATTGAAGATCCCAAAGAATATGGTGGTCCATTATTATTATTATTATTATTATTATTATTATTATTATTATTATTATTATTATTATATTCAGAAGATGAACCCTATTCATATGGAGCAATATCAAAGGGGCAAATGACTTAAAAATTGAAGATTCCAAAGAATATGGTGGTCCATTATTATTATTATTATTATTATTATTATTATTATTATTATTATTCAAAAGATGAAACCTATTCGTATGGAACAAGGCCAAAGGGACAATTGACTTGAAATTCAAGATTCCAAAGAATATGGTAGTCCATTATTATTATTATTATTATTATTATTATTATTATTATTATTATTATTAATTATTATTAAAGATGATGACCCTATTCGTATGGAACAAGTCCACCAAAGAGGCCAGTGACTTGAAATTCTAGCTTCCAAAGAATAGGGTGTTCATTAGTGTGCGTGTGTGTGTGTGTGTGTGTGTGTTGTGGATTGTAGCAATTTTTCTGTTGTCACCCATTTTCATAGATTAATAATCAACTCGATGTCTGGAACCTGTGAGCGTCTGTGTGTGTGTGTTTGCGTGATAGTGTGTGAAAGATATAGCAAGGTATCTACTGATATTGTCTTCATCAGATTACTAACCTCACTTCCCATGAACCTCTTGAAATCTAGATTATTTTCCTATTACTCCCTACTGCTGATTAATCTATCTCTATCTGATACTGACGATAACGCTTCTATTTAATTTTTTCTTGCAAGGTTGACAAAACCACAAGCTGGTTTCCCACGATTCTCTTCAAATCTAGACAATTTCTTATAGTTTCTTGACTGCTGATTCCTTTAGATTTATCTGATACTGACGATAAGGCTTCTGTTTAATTTTTTCTTACAAGGTTGATAAAACCACAAGCTGGTCCTTTTATAATGGTGTGATGGCATAATCATTCTTTACTATAAAACCTCCCCCAAAATTTCGTCAGCCGTGAATATTTTTGCCCCGTAGTCTTGTCTTGTTTTGTCATCTCCCCCTCCTCCTCCTCCTCCTCCTCCTCCTCCTCCATCATCTTCCCGTCTTATCCTTCCTTATCTGTAGTCAATTTTCGCTCATTTATCTCTCGCGTGCCATTGCCACCTCCCATCGATAAATCCTTTTTTTTTACCCTTTTTTCCCCTCAACTGTTAATCTTGTTTCCCCTCGCGTCATTTCACCTTTAGATTAAGCCGTTAAAGGAGGCTCTGGGACTCCTTTTGTTGAGGTAAAGGGGTGTGGGGGCGAGTGGAAGGACATACACACACACACATTCTTCTTATCGCCTTCTGACTTCGGTCAATCCTTTGGCGTGTGGGGGAGGGGAAGTGGGGGACGTTCCTTATCTCTCTCCTCCGCCTTACCTCATGCTCCATTACCTCGTCTTTCTTCCTTATCGTCGTTGTTATCATTATCATCATCATCTGCTTCTTCTTAATTTTTTCTTTACCGCAAGACCAAATTATTCACGGTCATTCGATCTTAAGCCTGAAGTGTCATGCTTCTGAATAGACGTTCATTTCGTCCCATAAATTTCGTTATTCTTCTAGTCGCCTCTCCGCTTTTACCTCCTTCCCTCCTTTACCTAATTTACTTCCCTTCCCCTCTTTACCTCCCATCCTCTTTACCTCCCTTTCGCCTTTACCTCCTATCCTCCTGTACCTCCTTTCCTCCTTTACCTCCCTGACCCTTTAACTCCTGCCCTGACCCCTGACCCTTTAACTCCTTTACCTCCCTGACACCTTTACCTCCTTCTCCCCTTTGCCTCCCTTCCGTCTTTTCCTCCTTTCCTCCTGTACCTCCTTTCCTCCTTTACTTCCCTTCCTCCTGTATCTCCTTTACCTCCCTTCTTTACCTCCCTTCCTCCTTTACCTCCCTTCCTCCTTTACCTCCCTTCTTCCTTTACCCCTCTTCTCCTTTGTCGCCCTTCCTCAATTTACCTCTCTCCTCTACCTTTCACTTTCCCTTTTTCCTCTAACTTGCTTTTTTTCCTCTTCTCACCTCTCATCGTTTCGCATATCTTCTTCCTTTCCCATCCATAAGTATCTTTCTTCTTTGCTAACACCCTCTGAATCACTCATTCTTTCCGATGTCTTCTCCTTTACTTCTACCTTTCCTTCCTCATTTTCTCACAAACCGCGGCTTTCATTTATTTTTTCCTCTCCCAATTTTCCTCTTTTGCATCATTACACAACCTCGCCTCTCACTAATCTTTTGTCATATCTGCTCTCATTAGTTTTCTTTATTGCTGTCTATCAATATAATGCATTTCCGACTCGTTTCATGCTTTCATCATCTCTCTCTCTCTCTCTCTCTCTCTCTCTCTCTCTCTCTCTCTCTCATCTTTACCTTGATTTTTTTTGTCAAAATTTTACCCACATTTCGGTCAACAACCCCGGAAGGCTGCTGCGGTTTCAATGACGTCATTGTTTGCGGGTAAACATTCCATGGCTAGCTCTCTCTCTCTCTCTCTCTCTCTCTCTCTCTCTCTCTCTCTCTCTCTCTCTCATATAAGGCTAGGAAAATATAGTTAAAAAAATACTCATATTCTATAGCAGAAACTTTAATCATCAATTTCGGAGTTGAGTTTTTCTTTGAGTTTTTCCTGTAAGTTTTTTCTTTTTCTTTCTTTCTTCGAGTTTTTTTTTTTTTTTTTAGTTTTTCATTGAGTTTTACTAGAGATGTTTCCTTTGAGTTTTTTCAATTGAGTATTTTATTTGAATTTTTCATTTGAGGTTTTTCCTTTGAGTTTTTCTTTGAGGTTTTTCTTCGAGGTTCTCTTTGAGTTCTTTAAATTTTGTCCTTTCCATTAAGTTTTGCTTTTAGCTTTTTCTTTGAGTTTTTTAGTTTTTTCGAGTTTTGCTTCAAGTTTTAGGTTTTTCATTGAGTTTTTTCCCTTTGAATTTTTCCTTGGATCTTTTCCATGGATTTTTTATCCTTTTCTTTAAGTGTCCTCTTTGAGACTGGATTTTGAGTTTTTCTTTGAGTTTTTTTATGTTTTCTTCTAATTTGTCTTTGAGTTTTTCCTGGGCCTGGCTTCAGATGGGAAATGCAAATCCTCTGGGAATAATTAGTTCTGTGTTCATTCGTTAGAAATACTTATGAAATTAAATCTCTCTCTCTCTCTCTCTCTCTCTCTCTCTCTCTCTCTCTCTCTCTCTCTCTCTCTCTCTCTCTCTCTCTCTTTCGTCTTTGTTCAAATAGGCATGCATGCACACAGATACACACACACATTCCAGTATATATATATATATATATATATATATATATATATATATATATATATATATATATATATCTATATATCTGTGTGTGCTTGTCTCTATATATATATATATATATATATATATATATATATATATATATATATATATATATATATATATATATGTGTGTATATAATATTTATACAGGGTTTATGTAAATAAATATGTATGCAGTAGAGTGTTTATATATATATATATATATATATATATATATATATATATATATATATATATATATAGAGAGAGAGAGAGAGAGAGAGAGAGAGAGAGAGAGAGAGAGAGATAATGACAAAATTTGTACATTATTACGCATGCGTACGTATATCTCTTAACTGACACGCACATTCACGTATATGAACGCAAGCATAACTAACAACATTTGACAGATCACAGTAATTTAACCTGACGTCCCCAGACAAAAGAGCATTTTCCCGAAGAGCTCTGTTGACTAAAATTACGCCGAATTACAGCTATTTACGAGTATAAGTATTCATTACGGCGCAAATAATCATTACAGCCATGCAGTTAAGTGTAATGGTCGTCTTATTATCCCATCAAAGATTTAATACCCAACAGTTTACGCCGAAATGTCATAGGTAATACGCGAATGGACGTCATGATAATATGATTGTTTGCTTCAGTTATTAAATTATTATCATCGCCTGATACGTAGCCGATATAATAATAATATTCGTTCGGGTCACACTGACTTTGTCGGATATCTGTTTATGTTGCTGTGTCAGAGCTAAAAGCTATATTCTGACAGGTACGGATAAGGCTGACATGCAGTTAGTTTTGATTCATTATATATGTCAGAAATATTCAGTAGCAGTTTCTATATGCAGTGGGTTTAATTTCATAAGGCATAGTTACCGATATACCAGAAATATTTCATAAATATACTGTACGTCGTCAACTTTCTGTACTTTTTAAAACGAAATGAAAGTAAAAATACATTTTTTTAGAAATAGTATAGACTGAGTCCAACTCATTGGCAGCCTGTCCCACTAACCTAAAAGAGAGAATATTGGAGTGTAAAGGGTACAAAGAAGACGGGGATGAATTCCAAAACCGTGGGTTACACAAAAATCTGGAATAAAATATAATAAATAAATAGAAATCCGGAATAAAATATAATAAATATGTACAAACAAGGCCACTGAAAATAGCAGAACGTAAATGAACTGTATGATTTGTGGTAGGTTCATTTTCAGGATAAATTGTCTTCGATTTATTCCTCTAAAAAGAAAAAAAAATATACCAAAGTCATAACAAATGGAGGAGAAATATTCCAGACAATTTATATTCCAAACAATTTATATTCATAACAATTTATATTCCAAACAATTTCTGTTCCCAACAATTTTATATTCCAAACAATTTTTTTCCTGGCTATTTATATTCCAAATAATTTCTATTCCTGACAATTTATATTCCAAAAAATTTCTATTCCTACCAATTTATATTCCAACAATTTCTGTTCCTAACAGTTTATATTCCAAACAATTTATATTCTTAACAATTTATATTCCAAACAATTTCTATTCCTAACAATTTATATTCCAAACAATTTCTACTCCCAACAGTTTACATTCCAAACAATTTCACGTAAGACCCAGCAAATGTCTGAGATGGAGAGAAAGAATTTGTCATTTCAGAGCAGACAGTTCACGCATTTTTGGTGCTGGTAATTTTCTTATAAGCAAATGGAGAGAAAGAGAGAGAGAGAGAGAGAGAGAGAGAGAGAGAGAGAGAGAGAGAGAGAGAGAGAGAGAGAGAGAGAGAGTTTTAGTGCTCACTATCTTAGCAAATGAGATTTTGAGTTTTTTCGCCTTCAAAAGAAATAAGAACAAAAAGTAGAAATTTTACAAAAACAACAAAATAATAATAATGATAATAATAATAATAATAATAATAATAATAATAATAATAATAATAATAATAATAATAATAATAATAATAATAATAATTTTTTATGTTCATCATCTTAGCAAATAAGATGTTGAGTATCTTTGCCTTCAAATAAAAAAAAAAATTTTCTCCAGCTTAAGAACTTCAAGAGACTTCATGCACACTATTCAAGGCTGAAAAGCTACAAATAAAAAGTTATTAAATCTTGTGGCTTGTGAATAATGAAGGGGCGTCCATGAATTAATATAAAAATGAAAATAAAATCAAAATTAAAATTTTAGACTTCATTCACATATGATTCAAGGCAGAAAACCTACAAATAAAAAAAAGACTAAATCTTGTGAGGCTTGTGAATGCTGAAGGAGCGTCAGTGAATTAGAATAAAGATAAATAAATAAAAATATAAATAAAACTTTTAGACGGTTGACTCTTCATCAAAAGTGTAGGAAGTGCTCTAGAATCATTTCAGGAAGCCATTAATGAAGGAGGAGGAACAGTAAATGAGAAAGAGATCTGAGTAGCACGAACTGAAGTGGGAAAGAAAGCAGATGCTTACTTTCCCACAAATTGGGAAGGTAGAAAGTTTTAGAGAGTCAATCCAAAGGCAGCTTTCATTAATGGCGAAATATTCACTGTTTATTTCGTGAGTTGCTATGAAAGAAATCTTCAGATTCTGTTAATGCATCTTGTGCATGTTTCAGTTATCTTTCAGGTGTAAGATCTGTTCATGTACGTATGTGTATGTAGGTATATCAGTATAGCTTGCTTTTATAAATGTATACATGTTTATATTTTAGATATATCTGCAAAGTTGTTTCTATATTATTACATATATATATATATATATATATTATGCAAAATATATATATATATATATATATATATATATAGCTATTTAATAGATATATATATATATATATATATATATCTGCAAAGTTATCTCTCTCTCAAAATGATTTTGCCTTACATACCTTTCCATCAGCTACCTTCCATTCTAGCTTTTTAACAGAATTCTCTCTCTCTCTCTCTCTCTCTCTCTCTCTCTCTCTCTCTCTCTCTCTCTCTCTCTCTCTCTCTCTCAAATCTGAGAATATCGTAGAGAATTTTAATTAAAGTCTCCATGGGTCAGAGCATCTTCAGAAATTGCTTCATGAGGCAGAAGTTGATTCTACCCCGAAAGTTTTGAGTCACACGGCTCTTTAAGACATAATTGTTTTACTATTTAAGTGAGTTTAAATGTGAAAAAAGCAATTATGTTATATTATAGGTAAATTATTTAATAAGGGTATAGAACGTATAAGTCCTTATTTTTGCCGGCATATCAAGCTACAAAGCCTTTTGAACATTTTTGCGAAGTTTAGGTAAATTTTAGTCCATTTTTCAGCCTTGAAAATTTGCTTTAAATGTGAAAAGAAAGTAATTTTGTCACATTATAAGTAAATCATTTCAAAGAAGTACAGAGCACATAGTAAGTCCCCGTGTTTATCCCGCAACGAAGCTACAAGGTCTTGTGGACATTTTTGGGAAGTTTAAGTCAATTTCAGTCAATTTTCCACCCTTGAAAATTTGTTTTAAACAAGAAAAGAGAGCGATAATGTCTTGTCAAAGGTGAACCATTTCGTAGAAGTCCATAGCACATAATTAGTCCCCGTTTTTGTCCTCAAAGAAGCTGCAAAGTCTTGTTGAAATTTTTGGGATTTTTAAGCCTATTTTTAGCCAGTTTTCCATACTTGAAAATTTGTTTTAAACAGGAAAAAGAAAGTAATTATGTTATATTACAGGTAAATCATTTTATAAGAGTACAGAGCATATAATTATTCCTCATTCATGCCACCGAAGAAGCTACAAAGTCTTGTGGAACTGCTTCGGAAATTTAAGTTAATTTGAGTCGGTTCCCCCGGCCACGACAATTTGTTTAAACTGGAAAAAAATAGAAAATATTTTACTTTATAGGTCAGTCATTTCATAGAAATACAGAGCACATAATAGATGGTCGGCTTTGTTTCCAAAGAAGCTACAAAATCTTGTGGAAATCTTTTGGCTATTTATGCATGCCAATTTTTGTTCAGTTTTCCCCCTTTGAAAATTTGTTTTAAACCGGAGAAGAAAGCGGTTATGTCATGTTGTAGGTAAATCATTTCCTAAGGTACAGAACGTATACCTTGTCCTCAGTTTTTCCCCACAAACGAAGCTACAAAGTCTTGTGAACATTTTTTCTATATACTTTTAAGTCAATTTTAGTCAATTTTTCTCCCTTGAAGATTTATGCTTAACAAGAAAAGAGAGCGATAATGCCTTGTCATAGGTAAATTATTTCATAGGAGTAAAGAACACGTAATTAGTCGTCGTTTTTGCCCCCCAACGAAGCTACAAAATCTTGTAGAAATATTTTGGAAATTTAAGTCAGTTTTAGTCCATTTTCACCTCAGAAAATTTGCCATAAGTAAATCATTTCATAGAAGTTACAGAGCGCATAATTAGTCCTCACTTTTGCCCCCACCCCCCAGCAAATCTACAAAGTCTTGTGGAAATTCTACCATTATTTCTGTCTTTGGCCAGTTTGAGAGAGAGAGAGAGAGAGAGAGAGAGAGAGAGAGAAAGCATAAAAAACCCGGTAGATGGCGTCATTTGAATATAAATGAAAAGAATTTCTAGCTTATGTGGGTCCCACACGCTTACGGAAACTTTTTTTTTTCTACTTTTTATACGTACTGGCTGTTAATGTAAAACCCATCTGGAAAGAGAAATAAAATGGCTAAGAAAAAAAGAAAATAGATAAATAAAGAATAGGAGGGAAAAAGTTTGCCGTCTCTGCTACAGTTATAGCCGTAATACGTAAGTTGACTGGAGACATTAAACTCCGCTCGAACTTCTCCGCCCTATCTCCCCCTCTTCCTCCTCCCCCTCCTCGTTCTCCTCCTCCTCCTTTTCTCCTGCTGTAGCTTCAGGGCTGCGCCAAACTTTCCGACGGTGACAGTAAGCGAAACATAAAAAAAAGGGAGGAGGGAAAAATGAGGGAATAAAGGGAGGAAAAGGGAAAAATAGCGCCTAATGTTACTGGTAGCATTACCTAACGTACAGAAAGATGGAAAGGACTTGTACTTCACTTAACATAGACAAAAAAAAAAAAAAAGACTGCTTGGTATGAAACAGAAGAAAAGGGAGGAGGGAAAAAAGTTAGGGGGATGGAGGAAAAAAATGGAGAAATAAGACCTTATGTTTCCTGAGTAGCATTACCCAGTTCATAGAGGATGAAGGGAGGAACTATACTACACTTAGAACGGAAAAAACTGCTCAGTGTGAAACCAAAGAAAAGGGAGGTGGGAAAAAAGGAGGGGGAAAAAAAGAAGGTAGAGGGATTTACGTTTCCTGGGTAGCATCACCCAGTGTGCATAGGGGAGGAGGAAGGGAGGAATTGTACTTCACTTAACATAAAAAAAAAAAAAAAACTGCCTAGTATCTGATGCTTACAATTGTTCCCGTAGTCCACGTGTGATTTCTCCTTAACAAAGAGGGGGGAACGGAGAGAGGGGAGGGGAAGGGGGAGGGGGGTGATCCGTACTTTTATTTTTCTTTTATTTTCTCGTTTACGGCGGACTTTGGATACCGTGACGCGTGTAACGGCAGTGAAGTTTGTTTCGCTACAGTTTTTTTTTTCTGAGGAAAACATGAAATGATCGTTTCTCTCTCTCTCTCTCTCTCTCTCTCTCTCTCTCTCTCTACAAGAGAGCACTCAAGTGTTTTCGTCACCTCTCTCTCTCTCTCTCTCTCTCTCTCTCTCTCTCTCTCTCTCTCTCTCTCTCAAAACACCTAACAAAAATAAACATATATATATATATATATATATATATATATATATATATATATATATATATATATATATATATATATATATATATATATATATATATATATATTACGATTCACTCCCAAGGGCAGCATAAAAACCCCACATATACATCTTATGTATCCAAATCATTTCGAGAACGATGAGAGAATCCAGCGTGGAATTGCTAATAGAAGCTCTGCCGAGCGGCGTATCAAAAGAAGGTAAGAAGAAGCTGCGAAAAAGGAAGTCGTTTTCTCATGAGCTTCTCCATATTTGCATCGGAATGGATGAACGTCACAAATATAGGAAAACTATTCGACTTATTCAAATGAGTATTCCGTTCTCTCTCTCTCTCTCTCTCTCTCTCTCTCTCTCTCTCTCTCTCTCTCTCTCTCTCTCTCTCTCTCTTTGTGTATGTATCTGTGCGTTTGAATCTCTCTCTAGTTGTATACCTATGTGTGCGTTGGTATCTCTCTCTCTCTCTCTCTCTCTCTCTCTCTCTCTCTCTCTCCCTCCCTTTATCCGATCGCAAAATACCGGCTCTCGCGTTTCTTATGGAAATTGTTTCACAGTAATTACCTTCCCGGAGGAAATTCGTTAAGTTCCAGCTGTAATTGCCTCTCTCAAAAGTTCTAAAATGCAGGGGTTATCAAGGGTGTTACATTGGGACTCCCTTTTTTTGTTTTTGTTTTTGTTTTTTTTTTCTTTCTTTTAAGAGAAACGCGAGTTAACTCTCACACTAACATTAAATCTCTTGATTTTTTTGTTTTGTTTTGAGCGTTTTAGAATTTTTCTGAAGTTTTAAAATGCAGGAGTTATAAAGGTAGATACACTGGTACTCACCCTTTTTTTGTTTTTGTTTTTTTGGGAGAAACGGAAATTAACTCTCACACTAACATTAAATCTCTGGAATGTTTTTTTTTACACTTTTATAGTTTTTCAAAAGTAACTTTTTAATTTTATTTCTATTAATATATATATATATATATATATATATATATATATATATATATATATATATATATATATATATATATATATATATATATATATATACATTTTTTTGTAGGAGAAAGCCACCATGAAAAAGGAAATGTACAGATATAAATTGTCATATTTTAATAGGTACTAAGTGTAGTTTCCTGTTAGATGGCAGCCTATGTAAGACACCTAAGAATCTTTGAGTTTTGGTTGATTTATAGGTGTGAACAACTGGTGTCACAATACCAGTGGTCAACGACGAGCAAAATGGCGTTTGATTAAATTGTTTGGTTTTTAACCTTCACCCTTTTTAGTTATGGTTGAGTTTGGTTATTTATTTTTCACCCAATTTCTGTGCTCATTTGGCCCGTAGTGGGTAGTGCCTTCAGTGCACTTCGTGCATGCAATGTAGTCAATACTTAAGGTTCTTGGCAGCGTTCGGTCCTTAGTTGTAACCCCCTTTCGTTCCTTTTACTGTACCTCCGTTCGTATTCTCTTTCGTACATTTTTATTTCCATCCTCTCCTATCGAATTGAGTTGAATTGAACTGAGTATAGAGTTTAGGCCGAAGGCCAAGCACTGGGACCTATGAGGTCATTCAGCGCTGGAAAGGAAATTGAGAGTAGGGAGGTCTGAAAAGTGTAACAGGAGGAAACCTCGAAGTTACGCAATGAAATATTTGATTTGAGAGGGTGGATAGCGAGATGGAAGAAAGACAATATGAACGGAGGTACAGTAAAAGGAATGAAAGAGGTTGCAGCTAGGCGCCGAAGGGACGCTGCAAAGAACCTTCAGTAATGTCTACAGTGCACCACGTAAGGTGCACTCCCCCTACGGGAACCCTTTCCCATCAATTGCAACTGTGAGGTTTTCTTCCTGTGACACCTTTCAAACCTCTCAACTCTCAGTTTCCTTTTCAACGCGGGATGGCCTCATCTGAGGTCCCAGCGCTTGACCTTTGGCCTAAATTCTGTCTTCCATCCATTCAGTGCTCATTTGTGTTTGTTGCACGAATCCTAAACTTTATATTTGAAGATGATATTAGGCGTCACCTTTAAATCTTTGGAGGGGAATGAATAAGCAAATTTGTCCCTTAACGTTAGATTTTGTTGCAAATCTTGGTTTCATTATAGTTTTTAAAATATTTAAGATACTGGTTGAGTTGGCATGAGTAATGTATTCAAATTAATAAAGGGTTTTAAAACGAAGGCTTAATTCAGTTCTCCTAGCTAGGAAAATTCGCTTTACTCTCAGTGTATTCCGTTCTGGTGACTTTTAAAAGGATTTTTTTTCCCTCGTCCTAAAGTGAGTATATTAGTTTCCGTTACTTTGTCAACTTCAAAGCTGTTTTCATCAACGTTTACGTGTGACTCTATCATGTAATCTGACAATGAATATCAAAATATTCTTTGTGCTGAGAGTCCGTTTTGAAGCAAAAAGATTGAAAAACGATTTCATTTGCTAGGAAAACGTGGTACAATATTGCATCGCTCAGTTTTCGAGAGAGGTATGTTTTAACTTTTAATGTAGCATACGCTATTATTATTTATTATTATTATTTCATTAAATGAAACTTATTCACATGGAACAAGCACACAGGGGCCATTGACTTGAAATTGAAGCTTCCAAAGATTGTTGGTTTCAAACTCCTCCCGCAGTCCCCACACTGCAGCAGTAACGGATCATGGTGCAGAGCCTGTGATTTTTCATCGCCCTGTGGAAGACGCGAACCCGCGACATCTGAGCGGGATGCCACGACGCTAATCGCCATACCAGCGGACCAGTATTAGTGTTATTCAGAAGAATTGCAGGACGAGTTCTTTAATAGAACCCTTAAATGTCTGAATGAAATTGCTACAGAAAATTAGAATTTCCATTTTTCTACATCAGTGCACCATTGAGACCGTGTCTTCCCACGTGAAGTGGTTGAGGTGTTCAACAAAAAGGAGCAGGATTATTCGTCTAGCCTGTTACAGACTTCTGAATGTTTTCCCGTTGAGCAGATTTTATACCCTACAGGGGGAAGCTAATTTATATAGGATCGCTGGTGGTGAATACTACCCCCTGTTATATATATATATATATATATATATATATATATATATATATATATATATATATATATATATATATGTATATATATATATATATATATATATATATGTATGTATATGTATGTATGTATATATGTATATATATATGCATGTATATACATATATATATATGAATATATATAAATATACAGAGAGAGAGAGAGAGAGAGAGACATGCAGAAACTTATTCTCACTTTAGGTTAATGAAACAATAGAACAGCGCAAATGAGAGAGAGAGAGAGAGAGAGAGAGAGAGAGAGAGAGAGAGAGAGAGAGAGAGAGGTGATTTAAGGTCCTCTCCCGTTAAACGACCCCATCCCATCCCAGCCTTCACGCCCCTCTCGATTCATTGTCTTCTTTTCCATTAAATTCTCGTTATTTCCCCATTATTAGCATCCTACCAAAGACTCTCTCTATATCGCTCCTTTATCTGTCTCCATTACGCCGAAATATGGAGAGAGAGAGAGAGAAAGAGAGGAAAAATCTGAATTTTTAAGCGCTTCGTAAAATCCTTATCACCTATTTATTTACCTTCTCTCTCTCTCTCTCTCTCTCTCTCTCTATCTATCTATATATATATATATATATATATATATATATATATATATATATATATATATATATATATATATATATATATATATATATATATATAAAATAAGCAACACACAATCACGTGTGGAACAGAAATAAATTTCTGACTCACATCAGGATCGAACCCAGGTCTTTCAGTTGCCTTAGGTACAGTGGTACTTCGGTTCCTACTTCTTCTATGACTTGTGTGGCTTGGTTGGCAGCGGTCTCTTCTTGCAACTGAACGAACTAGGTTCGATCGTGATGTGAGTCAGAAATTTATACATATAGGTGTAAAGCATAAGTACTTTCAATTGTTAATCGTCATCATTAAGGTCGTCGGTTCCTTCGTAAGATATTGCCAAAATCGTTCACTAACAAAATGGACAGTTTCTTTATAATACGAAAAGTATGTTTATAATTAGTAGTCTTGCAGAATGTTTTGTCCTGGACCCTCACAAGGTCACAGTGCTAACTAACATTAAGAGTTAATGCCTTCATTTATTCTAATAATAATAATAATAATAATAATAATAATAATAATAATAATAATAATAATAATAATAATATTATTATTATTATTATTATTATTATTATTATTATTATTATTATTATTATTATTATCACTAAGTCACTATTCATGTTTTAAATAAAATAATAATAATAATAATAATAATAATAAAGTAATAATAATAATAATAATAAAACGCTAAAACCACTGTGATTCTCACGTACACAAAGGACACTGGATATCCGGTTGCAAGTGAGTGAGATACATAGTAATTCCCCTTGCCTTATGTATTACAATATTGCAAATCCCCTCAGTCTGGTCTTCGAAGAGTTAACTACTAAAGGGAACGCGCGCTTGCATTAATGCTATGTCAACAAATGACTCCCATTTTGGAGTGGTTAAGATTCTTCTTCTTCTTCTTCTTCTTCTTCTTCTTCTTCTTCTTCTTCTTCTTCCTCTTTCTCCACAGGAAATGAGGGTTACATTTTTTTTTCTCCTCGGCTTCAAAGTTTTTGGATTTTTTTTTTTTTTTTTTTGTACTTTACGAACTGGGAAGAAATTTTCTTCTCCTTCGAGAGTTTGGAAGAGAAATTAAAATTTTCAGAGTTTTGTAGTTCCTAATTGTTTGTTATTTCGATTGGTTTATAATTTTTTTTCATTTATTTCTAGTTTTTTTTTCTTTACTTCGATTGATATATTCCAATTTTTATTAGTTTTCTGTAAAAGAAAACTATTGTGCC
The DNA here is from genome assembly GCF_040412425.1 of Macrobrachium rosenbergii. NCBI lineage: Eukaryota > Metazoa > Arthropoda > Malacostraca > Decapoda > Palaemonidae > Macrobrachium > Macrobrachium rosenbergii. The sequence continues at coordinate 16,364,403 of NC_089746.1, forward strand.
GACTTTGTCTGTCCGTCCGCACTTTTTTCTGTCTGCAATTTTTCTGTCCGCCCTCAGATCTTAAAAACTGCTGAGGCTAGAGGTCTGCAAATTGGTATGCTGATCATCCACCCTCCAGTCATCAAACACCCCAAATTGCAGCCTTCTAGCCTTAGTAGTTTTTATTTTATTCAATGTTAAATTTATCCATAATCGTGTATCTGGCAACGATATAGGCCAGGCCACCACCGGGCCGTGGTTAAAGTTTCGTGGGCCGCGGCTCATACAGCATTATACTGAGACCACCGAAAGATAGATCTATTTTGGGTGGCCTTGATTGTACGCTGTAGCGGCTGCACAGAAAACTCCGTTGCGACGAAGAGACTTCTGCCCATTTTTTACTTGTTTTTATATTTTCTTAAATTCACTTAGATTTCCACTGATGATTTTTGAGGCGTCATCTCCGGAGACGCATCTCTTTATGGCATCTTTTAATATCCTCAGTATCTCAAGTTTCATTTTCCGTTTCGGAGTCAAACTTCTTGGAACGGGAGAGACATTTCCTCCCTTTCATTTCCTGATAAAACATGTCCTTCATGCGCTGCACATTTCTCTCAGAATTTAGAAAGTATTCCGCTTTCGTTTGAAGCATCGTAAGAAAGCTCTTTTTTTATATTTACTTTCATGTTCTCAAATTATCCGATATTCCTTCCGTCATGCCCGAATTATCCCGTCTCCTTCTGTACGCATGAGAGTTCGTCATCTCCTATCATTTATCATATATTCCTCCAACTATACCTGAACTATCCTCTCTCCTTTTGTACGTATAGCAATTCATCACACGCCATTTGAGGCCATTCTCTCTCTCTCTCTCTCTCTCTCTCTCTCTCTCTCTCTCTCTCTCTCTCTCTCTCTCTCTCTCTCTCAAATATTTCCTTTCATCATACCTAGACTCCCATCTCCTCTCATTTATCATATATTCCTCCCAGCATACCTGAACTATCCTCTCTCCTTTTGTAACTACAGCAATTCTTCACGCCATTTGAGGTCATTCTCTCTCTCTCTCGCTCTCTCTCTCTCTCTCTCTCTCTCTCTCTCTCTCTCTCTCTCTCTCATTTCCTCTTTTTTATCATCTATTCGTCCCATCATACCTGAACTCCCGTCTCCTCATGTCTATACCAGTTCGTCACACGATTAGCTCTCTCTCTCTCTCTCTCTCTCTCTCTCTCTCTCTCTCTCTCTCTCTCTCTCTAATCATGATTACTCAGCGACACCTTCCAGATTAATAGGAACTAACTGTCAGTAGCGGCGACCCTCAAACTTAGATTCTAATCCCCTATGTCAGGTGATGATGAAGGATCGGAGAGCAATATCTGTCGCCCTAATCCTGTATCCTAATTGGTTAAGAGGATTAACAGCGCATGTCTCTCTCTCTCTCTCTCTCTCTCTCTCTCTCTCTCTCTCTCTCTCTCTCTCTCTCTCTCTACCAAATATTCCTTCCATCACACTTAGACTCCCATCTACTTATATATATGAAACCGTTCGTCACGCCATTTAAGGTCGTTGAGCTCTCTCTCTCTCTCTCTCTCTCTCTCTCTCTCTCTCTCTCTCTCTCTCTCTCTTAAATAGGCCTTCCATCATACCTATCCCATCTCCTTAGCATATATAAACGTTCGTCACACTATTTACGACTCCCATCTCCATTATTATATATATATATATATATATATATATATATATATATATATATATATATATATATATACATATATATATATAACACCTTATGTACATATAACGTCACACCATTTGATTTACGGTTCTCTCTCTCTCTCTCTCCCCTCTCTCTCTCTCTCTCTCTCTCTCTCTCTCTCTCTCTCTCCATTATATATATATATATATATATATATATATATATATATATATATATATATATATATATATATACACCACACCTGTACATATAACCGTTCGTCTTTCTCTCTCTCTCCTTTATCAAATATTCCTTCCATCATACCTAGACTCCCTTCTCCTTATGTACATATAATCCAATCATTCGTCGCAACATTTGATCTCTCTCTCTCTCTCTCTCTCTCTCTCTCTCTCTCTCTCTCTCTCTCTTAAATAGGCCTTCCATCATACCTAGACTCCCATCTCCTTAGCATATATAACCGTTCGTCACACTATTTACGGTTGTTGATCTCTCTCTCTCCATTATATATATATATATATATATATATATATATATATATATATATATATATATATATATATATATATATATATATATATATATACATATATATATATATATATATATATATATATATATATATACACCTTATGTACATATAACCTGTTCTGATTCTCTCTCTCTCTCTCTTGTCTCTCTCTCTCTCTCTCTCTCTCTCTCTCTCTCTCTCTCTCTCTCTCTCTATATATATATATTCCATCATACCTTCGACTTTCTCTCTCTCTCCTTTATCAAATGTTCCTTCCATCATACCTAGACTCCAACATATAATCCAATCATTCGTCAACATTTGATCTCTCTCTCTCTCTCTCTCTCTCTCTCTCTCTCTCTCTCTCTCTCTCTGGAGTTCTTTGATCTCAATTGAGGGACATTAATGAGAGCACACTTATGTTACAAAGGTCAATTTTTTTCTTACTTTCTCTTCACACAAACGAGACGTTTAGTTCAAGGGTGCTTGTGAGAAAGGCCAATAGACACAAGTACTTGTGTGTATGTATATATATATATATATATATATATATATATATATATATATATATATATATATATATATATATATATATAGAGAGAGAGAGAGAGAGAGAGAGAGAGAGAGAGAGAGAGAGAGAGAGAGAGAGAGAGAGAGAGTGTTTTTAATTTAGGTACCATAAGAATTAAAATTTTCTTGCCATCGAACAGGTACATACATATAGCCTCAAACACACACACTCACACACACACAACACACACACACGCACACACACACACACACACACACACACACATATATATATATATATATATATATATATATATATATATATATATATATATATATAAAATATTTATATATAAATATATATATATATATATATATATATATATATATATATATATATATACATATATATTCATATGTGTGTGTGTGTTTTATATGTATGTGCCTGTTCAATGGCAAGAAAATTTTATTTCTTATGGTACCTAAATTAAAACCGATGCTTATTTTTGAGAAGTAGGTTTTCATTTCTAAAATAAATAAATCAATTAGTGATTTTTCTCATTAGTTATGTTTCTTTCGTGCTATCATCTGTCCTTAATACTGACAAACCTAGAAAACATATAGAAGTTGTAAGAAATGTTACGAGATATTTATTGGTGTGTTCTGCACCAACATTTTATATTTCTATTTTACACTGATCTGTTCCAAACTTTAATTATTTCCCAACCTTTATGTATTAGAGCAGGGTTTTCTAATTGGTCTTCAAAAATGTCGATACTTACTTCCGTATCGATTCCTTGAATTATGCCGTAATCGATTTTAGTTATCATAATAAAGAGTGCATTGAAGAAATCATTTGGAAGTTGTACTGGACATCTTAAAAACATCTGAGAACTAAACTAGGAATTTTCCAGTCAAATTTAATATTAGAAAACATTCTCTGGGCATTCCGGAGGGCGGGCTGGGTCCCTGGTCCTGCCCACACCGGGGGTGGGGGGGCGGGTGGCGATGGGCGCTCTTATTGGGCTCTTCACTTGAGCCCCTCGAGGCCACTGTTCTCTAGAATGGGCCTCTTCTTGGGCTTACCAAGGGAACCCAAGGATCCACATCTTCCTGAAGAAGCCAGGGGCACCTCAGAGTTTAAGGGAAGCGATATTTTTTTACATTTATTTGTATGTGAAAGGGGTTAATGTTTACACATGCTAACATTCAACAAACTTTACTAATAGTACTTATGTTGGTAGTTTTAACTAGGCGACAAAAGAAAATTTGCCCCCGGCTGTAATCCCTTTCATTCCTTTTAGTGTACCCCCGTTCATAATCTCTTTCTCTCTTCTTACTTTCCTCAACCCTCTCCTAACAATTGATTGACAGTGCAACTGCGAGGTGTTCCTCCTGTTACACCTTTCAGGCGTTTTTACCGTCAGTTACAGGCTGAATGACCTCATAGATCCAGCACATGGCCTTTTGCCTAAATTCTATATTCCATTCTATCTACAACTAAAATGTGGAATAGTTCGCCTAGTGCAGTTATGGAATCTTCTGATCTCCCGATATTTAAGCGAGGAGGAAATTCATTCTTGCTCTCTGCTGCTGTTGACGTCTGAAATTCAGGTGTATCGGTTTTATTTTCTATTCCCTCATATTTATTCATTTATTACCTTTTCTTACAACTCCTCTCTCTCTCTCTCTCTCTCTCTCTCTCTCTCTCTCTCTCTCTCTCTCTCTCTCTCTCTCTCCTTTTTCATATATTCATCCAATTATACCTAAACTATCTCATCTCCTTATGTACGTATGACAGTTCGTCATTCCATTTGAGGTCGATCTCTCTCTCTCTCTCTCTCTCTCTCTCTCTCTCTCTCTCTCTCTCTCTCTCTCTCTCTCTCTCTCTCTCTGCATGCTGATTTCCCTTTGGAGCCCTCGTGGGTTTATATTAGGCTGACTCTGTCCATAAGGGTTTTCAGTTGAAGATTTCAAGAAAGAAAGAAATTGGCAAAAGCTCCTAGCTCCATTCGAATTTTCAAATAGCTTTTCATACCATCTTAGGCCACCATCTAACGTTTTCCCTTCCCAGGGCGCCGTGACCCAAGCTTTGGGCAAAAGACCCCAGTGTTCCCCATCGACGAATACCGGAGTGCGATCCAAGTCTTTTGGCCAACAAAAGACATTTCTGCCACCGACAAGGACCGGATCCAGAGGTCCACATGAAGGCTCTCATTCATCTCCACTTTATTACCTTCATAGATGGGTCGCTATTATGAGTAAAGAGCCCGTGCCGGTTCGTGGAAATTGACTTAGTAAAAAACATTAACAACAACAATAACCACGGCGTCAATGACCTAGACGTTGCTACGCCATATTTAGTATCGATAGGTTAAGCAATCAATCCTTTCTCCATAACAAGAATTATGTAGACTGTTATAGCGTTGCTTATTAAAAGGTAAATGATGAATTTCACTATGGTAATACATATTATAGCAAACAATTTTTATTTCAATGGACGTTGCATAAAATCTGTATGAAACAAATGAATTCATATAATACTCTTTACTAATAAACTGCCTCATATGATGCAGTCAAATGAAAGAATAATTTATTGAGCTATGAATTTATTTATTTTTTTTAATAAGTGATATCTCCTCTTTCTGTTTTTCCCTTTATTTCCTCTTACTTCTTTCAGATGAACACCATAATACTCTTTGGAAGCTTGAATTTCAAGTCAGTGACCCCTGTAGTGGGCTTGTTCCATGTGAATAGGGATCGTCTTCCGAATAGTACAGTAATAATAAAGTGGCTTTAAAACTGTAGCGTATAATGATTTATCTCGAAAGACTAAGTCACAGGTTAATGAGAGATCTCCATAAAACGTATATTTTAGTGTTTTTCGTACCTACTTATCCATTCTGCTATTTTCATTCCTTTCGTTGATTCTTTACTGTTAATGAAAGTGATGTCCTAAAGGCTTCTTGGCCGGTTTTGATATTTGAAAGCGTCTGAATGAGACCACAAGAAATCTCATATCATTCCGAGAGCTTTCTCTTTCGACACGTGTCTGCAGAAGTTTGCATGATTTCAAAAGAAAATTGAGTTTCTTTTGATCTAAAATTAGAATCAGTATTTTTGGTGCTGAATGGAGCAACTGAGAATGATGTGTAGCAATTGCAGGCATTGTCCTCATAATCAAAGGCATACATTTAACTTTCAGTAAGATGATGAATTTTTAGTAAAATAAAGTTTTGTTTTTTAATCGAATTAGTTAGCTGTTACGACAGTTTTGAGATACATTTTTATATCCAGTTCTTTTTTGCATATTTTCGTACGCTGTATGTTTTTTTTCAATCCTGTTAACAATTCTCTCTCTCTCTCTCTCTCTCTCTCTCTCTCTCTCTCTCTCTCTCTCTCTCTCTCTCTCTCAAAGTTTCTCCCCTCTGTATGTACTGTATGTGGTTATTTCAAACCGGTGAACTCTCTCTCTCTCTCTCTCTCTCTCTCTCTAAGTTTCTCCTCTGTCTATATGTGTTATTTCTGTAACCAGTGAACGCTCTAACCAGTCTCTCTCTCTCTCTCTCTCTCTCTCTCTCTCTCTCTCTCTCTAAGTTTCTCCCCGCTGTATATATGTGTTATTTCTAACCAGTGAACTCTCTCTCTCTCTCTCTCTCTCTCTCTCTCTCTCTCTCTCTCTCTCTCTCTCTCAAAGTCCCCTCTGTATGTATGTGATTATTTCTAACCGGTGAACTCTCTCTCTCTCTCTCTCTCTCTCTCTCTCTCTCTCTCAAAGTCCCTCTCTGTCTCAAAGTCCCTGTGTATTTCTAACCAGTGAACTTATTCTCTAACTCTCTGAACTCTCTCTCTCTCTCTCTCTCTCTCTCTCTCTCTCTCTCTCTCTCTCTCTCTCTCTCTCAAAGTCCCCTCTGTATGTATGTGATTATTTCTAACCGCCGGAACTCTCCTCCTCTCTCTCTCTCTCTCTCTCTCTCTCTCTCTCTCTCTCTCTCTCTCTCTCTCAAAGTCCCTCAGTATGTAATTTATTTCTGGTTATTTCTTTCTCGTGAATCTCCTCTCTCTCTCTCTTCTCTCTCTCTCTCAAAGTCCCTCTGTATGTATGTGGTTATTTCTAACCACGTGAAATCTCTCTAATCCTTCTCTCTCTCTCTCTCTCTCTCTCTCTCTTAATCTCTCTCTCTGGTCTGAAAGTCCCTCTGTATGTATGTACTTTTTTCTAACCGGTGAACTCTCTGTCTCTCTCTCATGACGTCAGTCGCAGAGAGCTTGGAAGTCATGATCCGAATATTTATATAAATTATATCGAAAGGGAATCAGGAAGACCAGCGTAGAGAAAAGCAGCGAAGAAGAAAAGCAGCGAAACAAAAGAAAGGGAACAAAGCGGCCATATTCCCATGGCGAGCAGCGTCCGGCGAATTGGAGGAAAGAGACGGTTTCTTTTTTTTTTAAACAGGAATTTTTGCGAATTCTCCTGACGGCGGTGTGTCCGGCTGTCTGTCATAATAGGAAGTTATGGTTCCTCTCGTCTCCTCCAGGGGTTTGGGCGGGCCTCTGTTAAGAAAAGAAAAGAAAAAAAAACAAGGCTATTTGAGGAAATGGCTTTGTGATGGTTCGCTTTCAATCCTTCCTTCCTCTGCCTATTAGATACCGTGGTAAGATTCGCTTATTGGTTTGTTCGATGCCATTGGTCAGTTGTTGTATATGTATGTATATATGTATATGTATATTATGTTTGTATATATTTATATATATAATATATATATATATACATATATATATACATATATATATATAATATATATATATATATATATATATATATATATATATATATATATATATATATATTTATTTATTCCTAACAGTCCTAAGTTATACTGTGCCACTGTAGCCAGTGTTTACCTAGTATATACATATATAATAGTGCTGTGTCTTTCTTTCTTTAAACTTTCAGCTGAAAATCCTTATGGACATAGTCAGCAGACTTAATAAACCTAAGAGGGTTCCTATGGGAAACCAGCCTGAGAAAGAGATTGATGTCAATGATAATCGTGGCTGATTTGTAAACACGACAACATTCTAGATTACATTTATTACTTCATTTGTACGAAAGACACCGACTGACCTGTTCAAATTATTTACTAAAAGTTGGCTGTACTAACTGTCGTTCTGAGTAGATTCCATATGTGAATTGTGACATATTTACGTTACGAGAGAAGAATCTTGCCACTGTACCGTGTTTCAAATGAGGTACTTCTTCCAGTTCAGTATTATTACTTGAGAAGCTGGACAATCTGTTGACTCTTATGCGAGTATTATGTTGCCCGAAATGGATTCCAGTAACAGATAGTTAGTTTACCACAATCCAGACCTCATTTCGTCTGCTGATCTGTGTACGACTTATCATAATCCTCTCCTGTGTTTTCAAGGATCCCTCTCGGAGAGTTTTTAGTTTTCTGTAAAAGAAAACTATTGTGCCGGCTTTGTCTGTCCGTCCGCACTTTTTCTGTCCGCACTTTTTCTGTCCGCCCTCAGATCTTAAAGACTACTGAGGCTAGAAGCCTGCAGATTGCTATGTTGATCATCCACCCTCCAATCATCAAACATACCAAATTGCAGCCCTCTAGCCTCAGTAGTTTTTATTCTATTTAAGGTTAAATTTAGCCATAATCGTGCTTCTGGCAACGATATCGGACAAGCCAACACCGGGCTGTGGTTAAAGTTTCATGGGCCACGGCTCATACAGCATTATACCGAGACCACCGAAAGATAGACCTATTTTCGGTGGCCTTGATTATACGCTGTACAGAAAACTCGATTGCGCCGAAGATACTTTAGCCCATTTTGTACTTGTTTCAACATTGTTCCCCCTGACAAAGTCGATTCAGACCTACTGCTTTTAAACAGGAGTTTGTCTCTCACTATTTCAAGCTTTATTTCTATTCCTTGCAGCCGTTGCCCCCCTTAGATCAGTAGCCCTCAAATGGCATGCGATTGTCCAGTTGCAGGTTTCATTTAGTGTTAGGTGCAACATTTGATAAAACGTTTTTGTTAACATTCGCTTTAAAGTTTAAATAAAAAAAAAAAAAGTTCCTGAGATGCCTAGGACGACACTGAAAGCAAAAATACAAAAAGACTTCAAATACATAGGCTACAATGTTGACTATGATGGAAACCAAACCGAAAACAGAACGCGAAGAAGTTTACGAAGGAAGGAAGGAAGAGAGAGAGGGGAGAGAGGGCAGAGAGAGAGAGAAGTCGAAAGGGGAGCGGAGGAGGAAATGGGGAGAAAGGAAAACGGAGAGAGGGGACTCTCTAGAGCGCACGGGGCGGTGAATGGAGGAAATGAACACGGAGGGAAAATGCGAATGAGGGAAGGGGGACGACACTAAAAATGGTTTGCGAAGTGTCGTGGAAAAGGGGAAAAAGTAGGGGGAGAGGGGGAGGGGAGGAGTTACTGTAAGGGGAAGCACGGGTCGAGGAAAAAACAGAAAATAAGGGGGGTGGGGTGAAGAGGGAACCGGACCAAATCGAGGGGTGTCCTAAAAATAGTGAATGGGTTGCCCAAGATAGCAAAACAGACAGGTATGGCGTAACCTTGAAATTGAGGAAAATGATAAACAGACGAACCGTGTGATGAATAATTTTTAAATATGTTTATCAAATGGATTATAGAGATGCGAACACGAGAGAAGAGTCGGAATTAAGTTAGATAAACCAGATATATCATTAGGACGAGGAATTAATTGGCATGTATATATATAACTAATTTATGCAAATTTTTGGCTATAAGGCCAAGCACTTGGGCACTTTCACCCACTCGGCGCTTAAGGTGAAGACGAACTCTGTTCATATTTAACAAGCCCACCAAAGGGGCCGTTGACTTGAAATTCTAGCTCCCAAAGAATATTGTGGAGTTCGTTAGAAAGAAGGAGCAGAAGGCAATGGGAAATACGGAAAGAAGAGATCACTTATTAAAAAAGATAAAATAAATAGACAAATTAATAGATGAATGGAAAAAAATGAGGGGAAATTATTAAAACACAAGGAGAATTGTATAAGGGTAGTAATGAATTGCATCTTCGCTTGAACTTCTTCTGAAGGGAGTTAGAGTGGCTGGACAGCAAGACGGGAGAAGGAAGAAGGAATGGACGAAAAGTAAAAGGTTATCAAGTGGGTGCAGCTATGCGCCTAAGAGACGCCGCAAATAACAATGTATGAGAGATGCTGTTGGGGATAATATATCTTGAGTCAAACACCGACCACAAATTTGAATGAACAAACATAAGAAAGGACTCAGGGAATATGAAATAAGGGGGAAAACATAGACAGAAGGGTAAAAGGGAAAAGGAGACAGTGGGTTAAAGACGGATGCATGAGAGAAGAGAAATAGAATGGAAACAAAGTAAAAGAGACAAAACATTGTTTGAGGTGAAAATGTAAGCAGAAAATAGAGTGAATTCTGTCAGAAGTGAAAGTCCTGTTCTTTCTCTCTCTCTCTCTCTCTCTCTCTCTCTCTCTCTCTCTCTCTCTCTCTCGAGATCTCTCTCGATTTACAACACTGTAGAGATAACTGAA
>NC_089746.1:16377194-16399694 GCF_040412425.1 Macrobrachium rosenbergii
ACCATAATAGCTTAGAGTCAATTTCTCAGAAGGCATTCAGTTGCTGATTCATCGCTAGCTTTTTCTGGCATTCTAGTTGTTCGGCTTTATAAAGTAAAGGTTACTGTAAAGTCTTAATCTCATTAGATGGTTTATTGGAGAGAAAAAGTCTGAAGTCTACAACTAAAAATTGGTTATGATCTTTTCTGAATCATTTCGTGTTAATAGAATTAAGAAAGTATAACCAAGCGTTACAGATTCTTCTCTCTCTCTCTCTCTCTCTCTCTCTCTCTCTCTCTCTCTCTCTCTCTCTCTCTCTCTCTCTCTCTCTCTCTCTGTCAGTCTGTGCCCCCTCCTGATTGAATTTCCTAGAACCTCTTCTTTTCCTTCCTGTTTCCTTCATCCCTTTCCTGTGCCTCTTGTCTTACCTCCTCCTCCTCCTTCCATTTCATTCTGTGGTGCTTTCCCATTTCGGCGTTGTACTACTGCTGCAGTTTCTAGAGATTGTGTGTGTTCGTGTGTGTGTGTGTGTAAAACCAATTTAGGAGATTGGTTAAACGAGGGTGTTTCATCTTCGCCTGATAGCTGAGAAAGATTGTCCGGGAGAAGATATTTTTATATATATATATATATATATATATATATATATATATATATATATATATATATATATATATATATATATATATATATATATATATATATATATATGTATATAGATATATATACGTGTGTGTGTGTATGTTTGTGTGTATGTATGTATATACACTATGTATATATATGTATGTATGTATGTATGTATGTATGTGTGTATATATTGTATATACTATGTATATAAACGTACATATGTATGAAAGTATGTATATACAAACACGTGAGAACGTCTGAAATAAATAGCAAACCAGCTGCATCAGACTACATTTATCTATCTTAGATCGATACAAATGTCACAGCAGAGTAAAGTACTTCTCCATTTACTGATAGTGATTTCGTTCGAACTTATGTAGCAAAACATTAAAGGTTTCTAAAGAAAAAGAAGTAAGAAATGCGCTGAAGGTTCTCCGGCGCAATCTAGTTTTCTGTACAGCTTATAATCAAGGCCACCAAAAATAGACCTATCTTTCGGTAGTCTCGGTATAAAGCTGTATGAGTCGCGGCCCATGAAACTTTAACCACGGTGGTGACCTGGCATACATCGTTGCCAGAAAAACGATTATGGCTAACATTAACCTTAAATAAAATAATAACTACTAAAGCTGGAGGGCTGCAATTTGGTATGTTTGGTGATTGGAGGGTGGATGATCAACATACCAAATTGCAGCCCTCTAGCCTCAGTAGTTTTTAAGATCTGAGGCCGGACAGAAAAAGTGCGGACAGAAAAAAGTATGAACAGAAAAAAGCGCGGAGGGACAACAAAGTCGGCACAGTAGTTTTTTTTTTCGGAAAATAAAAAGTAGCTGAGACCTGTAACATAACTTTTCTAGTTTTGTTTGGAGTAAAACTGAAGGATATGCTACGGTGAATGACATTCCTTCTCATTGTAAATCGAGTACCTTTATATCTGTGGGTATTATCATAAAGGAAGTAACCAAATGCTTTTGCTATGATCCGTTTTAAGGCTCTCTCTTGGTCTCTCTCTCTCTCTCTCTCTCTCTCTCTCTCTCTCTCTCTCTCTCTCAATCTACGTGTCAGTTCTCTCTTCACATACTTTTTTCTAAACATCTCTCTTACTCTTAGTTCTTCACTAATTATAACGCTCTCTCTCTCTCTCTCTCTCTCTCTCTCTCTCTCTCTCTCTCTCTCTCTCTCTCTCTTCCCACCTTTGATTTTTATTCTTCTTTTGTGTTTAAGACCGCCTGGTACTGTGTCGTTCAAAAGTCCAGCTAGCTACGATTACCTAACTTCCGGGGTTATACCATTCCAGTGGGATCAGGTGTGAAACCTCAACTCTCTCTCTCTCTCTCTCTCTCTCTCTCTCTCTCTCTCTCTCTCTCTCTCTCTCTCTCAATGGGTGTAATATCTTTGGACACCACAGTTATTAAAATATACACCATCTCACAAATGAAGCTCACACCTACTGTATAGGCCTACTGATCTCTCTCTCTCTCTCTCTCTCTCTCTCTCTCTCTCTCTCTCTCTCTCTCTCTCTCTCTCTCTCTCTAAGTGTATTGTCTTTGAATACCATAGATATTAGAATATAAAACATCTATAGACCTACCGATCTCTCTCTCTCTCTCTCTCTCTCTCTCTCTCTCTCTCTCTCTCTCTCTCTCTCTCTCTCTCTTCCCACCTTTAATTTTTATTCTTCTTTTGTGTTTAAGACCGCCTGGTACTGTGTCGTTCAAAATTCCAGCTAGCCACGGTTACCTAACTTCCGGGGTTATACCATTCCAGTGGGATCAGGTGTGAGACCTCAACTCTCTCTCTCTCTCTCTCTCTCTCTCTCTCTCTCTCTCTCTCTCTCTCTCTCTCTCTCTCTCTCTCTCTCTCTCTCTCAATGGGTGTAATATCTTTGGACACCACAGTTATTAAAATATACACCATCTCACAAATGAAGCTCACACCTACTGTATAGGCCTCTCTCTCTACTCTCTCTCTCTCTCTCTCTCTCTCTCTCTCTCTCTCTCTCTCTCTCTCTCTCTCTCTCTAAGTGTATTGTCTCTGAATACCATAGATATTAAAAATACATCTATAGACCTACCGATTCTCTCTCTCTCTCTCTCTCTCTCTCTCTCTCTCTCTCTCTCTCTCTCTCTCTCTCTCTCTCTATGGGTGTAATATCTTTGAATACCATAGATATTAAAATAGACACCATCTCTGGGCCTACTGAGCTCTCTCTCTCTCTCTCTCTCTCTCTCTCTCTCTCTCTCTCTCTCTCTCGTATGTGTGTGTAGTATCTTTGGACACCATAGTTATTAAGATACACACCATCTCATACATACGGCTTCCATCTATAGGCCTACTGAACTTGTGTCATCCTTTACAAGTTGAACCACAAAGGTACCTATACTGACTATTGTAAGCCACAGGCCTCTTTATAAGTCTGTTCATTGTTTCCAGTTATAAAAGGAAAGGAAAAGTCTCCTGTACAACAAATCTACGTGTCCATCAAAGAGCTTATATCCAGAATGTACTGTACAAAGGCGATTGTACAAAAGAGAGAGAGAGAGAGAGAATTATAATTAGTGAAGAATCAAGAAAGATGTTTAGAGGAAAGTATGTGGAGAGAGAAATGAGACGTACATTGTGGTAGAGAGAGAGAGAGAGAGAGAGAGAGAGAGAGAGAGAGAGAGAGAGAGAGAGAGAGAGAGAGAGGAGAGGAGGTTGGATTCAGGATTTAGGGGCTGGCCAGGTGTGTAGGCGAGGTAGGTGAGGGGATGGGGGCCGGTAACCCAGGCCAAGTGACACATCAGTACTTTTGATACAAAGTCATCTAAAAGCACCCTTTTTTCCTGCTCTCTCTCTCTCTCTCTCTCTCTCTCTCTCTCTCTCTCTCTCTCTTCTCTCTCTCTTTTCTTGTTCTTCCTCCCCCCTCTCGTTGAGAGACAATGGCGGATAGTATCTTTTCTACTCGCTACCATTGTTCTCTACGTCTAATATCACTCTCACCCCTCTTCGTATTTCCCCTCTCCTCCTCCTCCTCCTCCTCCTCCTCCTCCTCCTCCTCCTCCTCCTCCTCCTCCTCCTCCTCCTCCTCCATCTACGCTTTAGTCCCCTCACGTTTCTTTCTGTTCCCCTTTCGGTCCCTCCCCCAGGTTCCACACTGTGTTCCCCCGGTGTTGTTATTCTACTTGGCTTTCTTTTTGTTCCGCCGGTAGATGGGCAGATAGGTAGAAGGTAGAGGGAGAGGTAGATGTACAGTAGATGTCCAACTCGCGCCTGGTGTTTTTGGGATATGACGCTTCGCGTTACTCTGCTTTTGTTTTCCCCCGTTCTCGTTACTTTGTGGACGGTGCGTTTGCTTTGTGTTTTTCTCTCTCTCTCATTAGTTTGAAAGTATTTTTTCCTCTCATTATTTAGAGAGTTCTACTCTCGTTTTGTTCATGTGAGCCTAAAATATGTTCGTTTGTCGGTTACAACGTGATTGCTTATACTTATATATATATATATATATATATATATATATATATATATATATATATATATATATATAAATATATTTATATATATATATATATATATATATATATATATACATACATACACACACGCACACACACACACATATACATATATATATATATATATATATATATATATATATATATATATATATATATATATATATATATATATATATATATATACATATATATATATATATATATATATATATATATATATATATATATATATATATATTTATTTATATTTATATTTATATTTATATTTATATTTATATTTATATTTATATGGAATCTCAAACCTTTGTTTCCGTGTTCTCATTACTTTGTAGATGACGCATTTGTTTGCGTTTTCCTTTCATTTTTAAGAAGTTATACTTTCATTTTGTCAATAAGAGCCCAAAATAATTCGTTTTGTACTTTGTTAGACATGGCGCATGCGCGTGTGTGGAACTGTGCATGCAGACAGTGGGACATCCCAAATGTTCAATGATTTTATCGCAATCTGAAATTCAGCGCGTTTATGCCCGATCCTAGTGACAGCAAGCGACACCTGACGGACGCTCTCGAAAAGTTATCTTGATTTTTTGGCGGTAGCTGTGCGAAAATCAACGAGGAACAGGAAATGAGAGCTGCTGTTTTCCATTTTGATTTCAGGTTTTGTGAAACCGTGTGTGGCGAACAATAGGCTCACTCGTCCATCCAGTAATTATGATATCCTCAAAAGTTCAAAAACCGAAACAAACAAGTAGTTTTAGTGTGAATTTATAACACAGATTTTATATTTATTTTTTAAAACGTTGCTAACTCAACTTCGCGAAAGTAAATTTAACCGGTAAATATTTTCTGAACCTGTCTTTTAATTTGTTTTTTTTCAACTCAACTGACCTAACTTGGCGAACGGAAATGCAATACATAAACATTTTCTAAATTTGGTTCCTCCCAGAAAATTCCTAATGAACTGGTGTCACCTTAACTCGAAAAAAGAGTACTAACTGATTCCTCTAAGTTCTAATATTTATGAATAATTATAATAATTTGTTTTGATTTTAAGTTAGAATTAAACAGCTTGTGACAGCATTCATAAATAAATCAAAGTTTTCATCTTCCGCAGATTTTAGAAAAATCCTAGTCTTAATTTAGCTTGATCTTGGTAATCCCTGTTAAATAAAAAGTAAAATTGATGTGGAAAACAGGTGGTAATCCTTCACTTACATGCGGGTGTAACCAAGGATTTTTAAGACCTTGACATTTCTCCCAGATTTGCTGTCCTCAGTTATCTGTGAATATTCCTGCCCAGGATGCGACACTTCTTGATTTAATATTCGTGGACGGTCAAACAAGGCGGAACGACAATTTCTGCAACACGAAGGCGTTTGAACAGGTAGATTTATCAGTTTCAGTATTCTGTAAAAGAAAACTATTGTGCCGACTTTGTCTGTCCGTCCTCACATTGTTCTGTCCGCACTTTTCCTGTCCGTCCTCAGATCTTAAAAACTACCGAGGCTAGAGGGCTGCAAATTGGTATGTTGATCATCCACCCTCCAATCATCAAACATACCAAATTTCAGCCCTCTGGCCTCAGTAGTTTTTATTTTATTTAAGGTTAAAATTAGCCATAATCGTGCTTCTGTCAACGATATAGGATAAGCCACCACTGGGCCGTGGTTGAAGTTTCATGGGCCGCTGCTCATACAGCATTATACCGAGACCACCGGAAGATAGATCTATTTTCGGTGGCCTTGATTATACGCTGTAGCGGGTGTACAGAAAACTCGATTGCGCCGAAGAAACTTCGCCGCATTTTTTTACTTGTTATTACCTTGAGTCCTCGACAGAATAAGTACGTGAACTCAGTGTCACTGATGAACTTGAAAACGCTAAAAGTCGAAGATATTAGATAGTATTAATCATGAGAACGAGCTAATTCAAAAGACCATTGGTATATTGTGACTGGACGTGTAGGAACAACGGAAAATTATGCCCCGCTGTTATCGCTCGTTATCAGAATCAAGGGTTTATTTCCAGTCACCGACCACTTCGTTCTCTTTCTCTTCTTTCCTTTCTATGTTGGTTATTCCCCAGATTACGCTAACTGCTTCAAAGCACTCGAAATTCTGTCCGTTAGTAAGACCAGGAATGGAAGGTTTCGATAATAAATTTTTCCTGTATAGGAAGAACGAGCAACAGAAAAAGAATGCTATCAACTACGGTAGAGAAAGACTGATTATTCTCAAACAAAATCCTTGAAAACGTCTTTTTAAAATAAAACATAATTGTACTTCACGTCCTTTCGCATATGTAAAAAAAATGTTGAGAGCATCCACATAAGAGCTGCATTGTGTCAAATAAAAATATTGCAGTAGTCATTAAAAAAAATTGAAAACTAAGTGCAATGCTTTCGAGCGAGAGCCATCTTCATTAAGCAAAAAAAAAAAAAACAAAAAAAAAGTGTGTAGCGTTTTTAGTTGATGAGAAGGGCCAGCAGTTCGAAAGCACTGCATTTATATATCACTTCGCTTTTGATGGTTGGGATTTTGTCATTTTTTTAAACATAAATGCAGGGCTTTTAAGTACCTGTAATTATTTCTAAAAGGGTTTAAGATATTTACAATAAGTATTTCTTTGACTTTAGATGGCTGGGATTTTGTGATATTTTTTTCTACTTAAGTACAAGCTTTTTAAATATCTGAGTATTTCTGAAAAGGTTTAAGATACCTATAATTTTTTTTTCATGGCTGGGATTTTGTCTTTTTTTTTTTTTTTTAAATACGGGGGTTTTAAGTACATGATGAGTATTTCTTTGAATTTTTTGATAGCCTGGATTTAGTAATTTTTTTACATAAATACAGGGGTTTATGTACCTATAAGTATTTCTAAAAGGGTATAAGATCCTTATAAATAAGTATTTTTTTTATTTCTTATGTAATTTTGTATGTACTCTGACACGTTCAATGACAGATATTACAGTATGTAAATTTTTCTAGATTCCATGGTATTAGATCATCATAGCAAGGAGTTGTCCCTTTTCTTCTTCTCAAGATCATAAATTTCTTGATTAGCAATAATAATAATAATAATAATAATAATAATAATAATAATAATAATAATAATAATAATGATGATGATAATAATAATATTTTCAGCAGATAACAAAGACGTCAGGAAGGTCTTGATTTATAATGCTTTTCACACTTAATTGTGAAACAAGAATGTTATACGTAGCTTTCTATGGTGAGTAATTGCCAATACAACCCCTTAATATATGCTGTATACAGTGTGAACAATCAGCAAGTTACCATTTTTGCTTTTGAAATAAATTTGACTTATTGATTCGCAACTTGTCATTCTATGTAGATTTGTCCCATTCGTTTATATACATACATACATACATACATACTGTACACACTTGACTATTTGATTTTACTTCTCGGTGTCAGCACACCTGTATAATTCAAGAAAGGGACCTCTAATAGAAGATTGTATCGTAACAAATATTCTTTAGGAAATAATAATTCAGGCTTTGTAGTCTTTTATGATTCAAGAATATGACTGATACGATATATTCTTTTTAGCGAGACTGTGTGATGTTTTCTGTGTGCAAAAGAAGTGTCTAAGGTTATTCAGAAGCTTACAGAAGTCATTTTGTAATTTGAAATTTATCTTCTAATATTTTAGTTTGTCTTGTACCCATTTGCGTTAAATATATGGAAGATGCATAAAAATGTTCTCCATCTAAAATTTGATTGTTATTTGTTCCAGTTTAAAGTAAGATAAATTGAATAAAAAATATTTTGTATGAAATAGTGCGTATCCGAAACCCAGTTCAAGACGTTGACTTCGACTAAGGAATTTGGGTTGTCAAATAAACTCTCATTCATATCTCCAAGTAATTATATGAAGTGTAACGAGCTATTCGGACACGTTACCCTCAGGCTGCCGACAACTTCTAAGATCTTTTTAGCCAGATAAAAAAAAAAGCTTGATGAAGTGTCAAGCATATTAACACATAATATGATACACGTGAATGGTTATCACATGTTTTTGCATATTCTGTCCATCTCCACAAAATTACCTCTCTTTTTTTTTTTTTTTTTTTTTTTGTAAATTTCATTAGTACTTGACGCGTTTCTATAGGATTTTTTTTTACTTTAATCTCGGTAATTCATTTTAGTAGTTGTTAATCAGTTACCTTTCTGTTAAAAAAAACAAGGTAATTTGGAATCAGCTACTGTTGAGCTTTCATCAGTGTCAGGGCTGGATTACATTCACTATGCCTTATAAATATGGTGTCTTCTTCTCGATTTGTTCATGATGGGAGTTAGAGCCAGAGTAGTCAGCCTTCATTGTGTTTTACTTTCATAGACTACGGAATTTGAATAATACCTTTGCTGGTTAAACCCTTGTAGATCTGTCACTTGCGACAATAAAATTCAGAACTTGTCATATGGCTGTTCGCTTGTTTCTATAATGCCTGTCTCATCTGGTAACAAGTCTCAGTTGTCTTTATATTTATATATATATAGAGAGAGAGAGAGAGAGAGAGAGAGAGAGAGAGAGAGAGAGAGAGAGAGAGAGAGAGAGAGAGAGAGAGAGAGAGAGAGAGAGAGAGAGAGAGAACTACGAAGATTACTGTACTGTTTTAATAGTTCCCCAATGTTATGTTAGGTTACCGTTTTCTGCTTGTGTTTTTCATACAAAGAAAATGGTAATTTTAATGGTAAACACCAGTAATTTCTTTCACAACGGTTGACTATTATTATTATTATTATTATTATTATTATTATTATTATTATTATTATTATTATTATTATTATTATTATTGATAAAACTTGAAATTACTACCGTGCCTGGTTCCTGCCATTCGCCGAACGGAATATTTACCGCCTTTTGTCCATGTTTTTGTCTTGTTTATGCTGATGGTATTTATCGTTATGGTTTTATGTTTTATGTTCTTACCCTAGGAGTAGTGAACTAGTGATGGGCAAAACTCATCTTTTTTGGTAGTCGATTACCTTCGATTACTTTGGTGATCAGTAATCGATTACTTAACGATTACTTTCACAGGAAACTGGTACATTACACGTACTACTACAGTGTAATCAAGTCCAGAGGTCCTTGGTATTAATTTATACAATTATGGTTTATTTCTCTCTCTAAGTCAAGAATCCTGGCAAATTATAACAAATGAGGACTGGCATTGGCAATAAGTTCAAGTTTAAACCTATATGTATTGTTTGTTATTCCACTATGCACTCAAGTAAAAAAAAAAAAGTATAGCTTAGTAAACATCGATAATCCATTTACATGAATAATGAATTAAGAAAAAAAAAGACGGTAATCGACTAATTGGAAATATAATCGACTACTGAGATTTTTTAAAAGTAATCGATTACGCCCACCACTACCAAGGAGCTGGTACTAAACACGGCGCCCATTATGCCTGTAAACTGAAAGTTGCCGAACCTAGAAGGGTGCGTAGGCCGCGGTAGTAGTTTCAAGTTTTACAAAATAATAACAACAATAACCTGACCATAGTGACCATTATTATTATGGGAATTGTGAATGATGCATATGTAAATGAATAATAATAATACCATGATCATTATTACCATTATTGCTATCATCATGATTGTCAATGATGCTTATGTAGTTGTAAATTATCTGTATAAGAAATTACACAACATTGCCAGGAAATTTATGTATATATATATATATATATATATATATACATATATATATATATATATATATATATATATATATATATATATATATATATATATATATACCCGTGACTCAAAGCAAACAGATTTCTCTCTTCCCGTGACAGTTTTATGAAAGATTTGTCAAAGGAAAATTTTGTGACGCTGCTAACAGCTTCCGTGTCGAGAACTTTCACTCGTCTGCTTTTAGACAACGCGGAGTACAAATCGGAAGGAACGCTTTAAGAAATAAAAAAAAAATGAAATATAAAAAAGAAAAACTTTCCAAAATCTATTGTTACAAAATCAATTTTGATTCGTTTTTCTTTTGTTTTTCGGTTTCGTCTTCTGGTTTTCTCTTTCACTTTCATAATTAGGATTGGTACTTCTTCGTTTATTTGCCTCTTCTACTCTCTCTCTTTCTCTCTCATTTCATATACAGTATATATATATATATATATATATATATATATATATATATATATATATATATATATGTAAATGTAGTTATATTATATACATATATCCTTATATGTATATACGACATACATATTTATACAGAATATACGTATATATATGTATGTATGTATGTATATACAGTATATATATATATATATATATATATATATATATATATATATATATATATATAAAGCAAAGCAAATACCATCATAGCTTTTAATTCCCATGTAATTCTCTAAATACTTTCACACAAAATTATTTTCTTCGGAAACAATCTCTTTCTTATGGGAACAAAAACTTTATTTAATTACTGACGTAACAACCTAGTTTCCCAACGACTATCGAGAGAGAGAGAGAGAGAGAGAGAGAGAGAGAGAGAGAGAGAGAGAGAGAGAGAGAGAGAGAGAAAGGCAAAATTATCGTTAGTATCGAAATCGTCGAACGAACTGTCAGTGTAAAGAGAAATCAGTGAGACAGATTTAGGACGAATAGGAAATAAAATGCAATCCGTGATTAACATATTGTGATTAACATAACACAGTAAGATACAGGTTCCAGGAGACAACATATTCGTGATGACGATGCTTGGTCTTTTGTTAATGGAACAAAAGGACTTTTTTTTTTTTTCCTACATTCGGTTTCATCTGTATGAGGAGATTAGTAGGTCGCGCCAGATGGCTCGTGATTTAGAGGTGAGATTCACGTCGCCTCTCGTCTCCTAAGTCATAGATTATTATTATTATTATTATTATTATTATTATTATTATTATTATTATTATTATTATTATTTCATAACATGTTAACGCATTTTTGTAGGACAAGACTAAAACACCGTTAATCATTATTATTATTATTATTATTATTATTATTATTATTATTATTATTATTGCTGCCTAAAATGTTATGGCATCTACTGTATGTAAAACAAAACTAAAAGACATTGATCTTCAATGTCAACTTCCACAGATTTGCGTTTTTTATGATAAAAGTAAGAATTCGTCTAGAGAAATAAAGTACAATATTTATGAGAATACCAAATAAATAAAGATTAATGACTTACAAGCACATAAAGAATGTAAACAGATTCATATAACCGTGAATTAACACTCCTTGTTTCTGCAAACACAGTACCACTTGTCTACCGGACAGGTGACACTGCTGCTTGAGAAAAGCACTCGTTAAACATTATTCCAGTCTTATTCCAGTCACGTTTCCTCGTTATCAAGACAAACTGGCATTCGTGAGTCAAGCTCCGCAGAAGACGAGAACGAGCGAAAGGTTTCCGCTGAGATAAACTTATTTAAATATATATGAAAGTCGCTGCCTCTTTATCTTTGGACGCGTGAAATTTAAAAGATCCGTCGTGAGAGTTTCTGCAAACACTTCGAAGAGGAGCAGAGACAACATTTCTTTGTTTTTAGATGTTAGGTTTAATTCGGGTGGGATTTGTCGCTACAGATACAACGACAGTGTTCTTACATACGTCTTATACATAAGTTTTGCCTGTGTTTTTCAATTTAGGGATCGTATTGAATTAAAATGCTATGACTGACTATTCTTTAACTACTTCCGTTTCCTTACTGAGGCCGTATTTATTTCTGCTTTTGACAGTTGCTTAGTCAGTGACACTTTTAACCGCAATATACTTAGATGCGACCGTTTAGGGATCGTATTATTTTATCAAAATACTATGACTGATTATCCCATAACAACTTCCGTTTCTGTAATAAAGGTAGTATTCATTTCTGCTTTTGACAGTTGTTAAGTCAATGACACATATATTTAAGCCGCGACGTTAGAAGCAGACGGTGCAGCCATCTGTCGGCTGTTAACTCTTTCTAGCGGGCTTGAAAATAAAAGAGAAAAAAAAATAAGAGAGGAAAGAAAGAGACGTAAGGAAGGAAGGAGTTACTGCTGTTGTACTCTCACTTTGTTGTTTCATGTTTTCTTTCATTTTGTTTGTTTGTTTGTTTCGCCTTGTTGGATTATGTTGCAGGAGTCATTGTTTCGTTGTTGCTCTGTAAATAATGTTGGATCAACGAGTTGCGAATTAATAAGTATGTATGGTATTAAAGGATACATAGTATAATTCGGTTTGCATGAATTCAGAGTGAATGGTCGTCTTTCTAGGGTAATTTTATTTTCAACAATTGATCATTTGGGCAGGAGATTTTGTCAGTAGTTCTGTATTCTCTTGGGCAAGCACATGAACACACACACACAAACACACACACACACACATATATATATATATATATATATATATATATATATATATATATATACATACTGTATATATATAAAAACACCATTTTGAAGGCATTTTGATATAGAAAATACTGCTTATAGTACAACAACATATACATGTATTGTGGGTGGTGTTTGCATGTACGTGTATGTATATGCTTGGGTGGGCGTGCGTATGTGTGTGTCTGTATTGACAAAGAAAAAGGACGTAAAGAAAACCGAAGCAAGATTTAAGTTCGTCACTAGTCACGACGGCACTGAATGGCCCTTTTATTGAGGCAGCCATTTCTCCGAACGTTAATTGACGCTTTACAATTTAAGCAAGAACCGACTTCTCATTTATTGTACCGGAAACAACAGGTGAAACCTAATAGCTGAACGCTGAAACAATCTCCACACTTTATTGAGAATAATGTCGGGCCAACTGCCCATGTCTGTCGTGTGAGGGTATAGAAGCCTTTTACTGGAGTCTCTCTCTCTGTTCTTGCTACAAAACTGAACTTTTTTATTAGATAGACGACAGACTTTCATCTTCTACTGTTTTATTTTCTTGCTATGTTAAGAATTCTTTCTTAAGCCTGTATCCAAAATAAAATATCTTTATGTAATAGTTATAATGAAACTCTAAGGGTCTAAGTCAAGAATTCTGAAGAAAAAACTACAAAAAAATTTCAGAGATGAAGCTACAACAAAATTTCAAGGATGAAGCTACGAAAAAAAAAAATTTCAATGAATCTACAAACAAAATTTCAAATATGAAGCTATAAAAAACTTTTAAATAAGCTACAAAAAAAAGCTTTTAACGAAGCTACAAAAAGAATTTCAGAGATGACTCTACAAAAAAATTTCAGTGAAGCTACAAACAAAAATTTCAAAGATGAAGCTACAAAAAAATTTCAAAGATGAAGCTACAAAAATAATTTTCAATGAAGCTACCAAAAAAAAAAAATTTCAAAGATGAAGCTAAAATATGTGACTAGACTTGGAAATATAACTATAGGTTATAGCTTATGACACCATAGGTGTTTCGTAAATATTTTTTTGAGTTAACCTAAACGCCTCATGGGTTTTATTGTAAATTTCTTTTATCAAAATCTAATATACCAGTTTTAATAACTTCAGTTAAACGCACACTAAGTACTGCTAAGGACTTCAGTTAAAAGCACACTGAGTACAGCTAAGGACTTCAGTTAAAAATACACTAAGTACAGCTAAGAACTTCAGTTAAAAGTACACTGAGTACAGCTAAGGACTTCAGTTCAAAGCACACTAAGTACAGCTAAGGATTCAGTTAAAAGCACACAAAGTACAGCTGTACTTCAGTTGAAAGCACACTAAGTACAGCTAAGAACTTCAGTTAAAAGCACACTAAGTACACCTAAGGACTTCAGTTGAAAGCACACTAAGTACAGCTAAGGACTTCAGTTAAAAGCACACTAAGTACAGCTAAAGGCTTCAATTAAAATCACACTAAGTACAGCTAAAGACTTCAATTAAAAGCACACTAAGTACAACTAAGAACTTCAGTTAAAAGCACACTAAGTACTGCTAAGAACTTCAGTTGAAAGCACACTAAGTACAGCTAAAGACTTCAGTTGAAAGCACACTAAGCACAGCTAAGAACTTCAGTTGAAAGCACACTAAACACAGCTAAGAACTTCAGTTGAAAGCACACTAAGCACAGCTAAGTACCTCAGTTGAAAGCACACTACGTACACCTTAGGTCTCTCGATACGATAAACTATTCATTTTCTTTCGTTGACCATCCGTAACTTGAAATTATTATTTTCAAGTCTTTTTATATTACTTTCATCAACAACTGGCTTGAGCCATTGACCTTTACCTTGTGAATACAACACAACGTTTGCGAAACTATTTTGTAATATTTTATAGTGTGATTTAACAAGAGAGTTTTAATATTGTTTAAATTGATCTTTTCTTGTTTTAATCATCATGAAACATTGGTTTAAATCCTAAAGTTTCCGTGCTCTCTCTCTCTCTCTCTCTCTCTCTCTCTCTCTCTCTCTCTCTCTCTCTCTCTCTCTCTCTCTCTCTCTCTCTCTCACTACCAGATGCAAAAACCACCACATTTTGCATATTTGTACCTCATCAAATCCACTGCATCATTAAATTAATCGGATTTGGCTTGCTGTTAGTGATGACATGGCCATCATTTGATACATTTTTAGTGATGACATGGCCATCACCTGATAAACTGTTAGTGATGACATGGTCATCATTTGATAAAGTTTTAATGATGACATGGCCATCACCTGATAAACTGTGAGTGATGAAATGGCCATCATTTGATAAATTTTTAGTGATGACATGGCCACCACCTGATAAACTGAGTGATGACATGGCCATCATTTGATAAATTTTTAGTGATGACAGGCCATCACTTTGTAAATAAATACATCATTTTTGATGAATGGCTAGTGATGACCTTGCCATCATTTGGTTAAATCATCATTTGATAAATTGTTAGTGATGAATTGGTCTTCATTTGGTAAATTCATCATTTGATAAACTGATTGTGATGACATGGTCGTCACCTGGTAAATTGTTAATGTTGACATGACCATCATTTGATAAATTTCAGCTACAATGGATAAATTCAGTAAATCCATGATTTGATAAATTGTAAAAGTTGACATGGCCATCACCTGATAGATTGTTAGTATCGACATCTGATAAATGATTAGTGATGACGTGGCCATCATTTGATAAGTTTCAGCTACAATGAATCAATTCTGTAAATCCATCATCTGATAAACCGTGAGTGATAACATGGCCATCATTTGATAAATTTCCCGAAATTTGACCGAATTAACGATAGCACATTACCATACTGCTTTACATTCACGTTCTTTAAATTCCTCTTATAAGGAAAACTTGTTTCTCACTCACCTCTGACAGTACAAAGCCTCACAATGACCCGTGGAGTCGTCAGAAGCGGATGAACTCAGGAGGAAAAAAAAATATTGAAATAAATCGTGCGTGCATTTGGGACCATTTAAATTCCATGTAAGCGTTCCGGATAGAGAGTATTGTACATAAGTAATCACTGATGATAATGTTACGCGTGGTATTTGCTGGTAATGTAGTGTGAAAGTTTTTTTTTTCTTTCTTTCTTTTTTTTAGCTCAATGCACGAGCAGTTGCATGATTTTCTTTCTCTCTCTTTTGTGTAGGAATAAAGATTATTTTTTTTATTTTTTATTATTATTATTTAAGGTTTTGAATACATTTATATTATTTTTTCCGAGGTTGTTTTATTTGGCCGTTGGCTTTGCTTGGCTGTATGCTCGGCTGGTTGCAAAGTAACACACACACACACATAAATGTATATATATATATATATATATATATATGTGTGTGTGTGTGTGTGTGTGTGTGTAGTGTATGTAAATAAATGTTATTATATATATATATATATATATATATATATATATATATATATATATATAGATATATAGAGAGAGAGAGAGAGAGAGAGAGAGAGAGAGAGAGAGAGAGAGAGAGAGAGAGAGAGAGAGTAATCTCCAGTTGCTGACATATATCGTAACCATCTGATGTTTGTTTGGAAGTTTTTAAATACAAGCAATGTAAATTTCTCTTAATTTGTTTCGTTATTTATTAATAATGATAATCATCATCATCATAGTCATCATCATCATCTTGAATGATAACGACACTGAAGAATCTGGTTTGAGAGAAACCTTACAAAATTACAGAGAATAAGCTGCAATACACGTACGAGCGATCTCAACTGTAGATATACGTATCTATAAGAATTTATGTGTGTGTTTACGTGCATAAGCGTGTGAATGCGGAACAAAAAAACCCAAATCAATTGATAAATGCAAAATACATCAAAGCATACATCCCGGAAACCGTTAGCATGAAAAGTCAGAATGAAAAGCCAGACTCTCGGGACGCCCTTGGCTGAAGAGAACAGCCTTGGCTGAAACATCTCATTTTATGAGTAGATGGCGCGCCTGCGCGGACTTCCTGCCCAGAACAGAAGAACCCATAGGGGTTAGTGCCGTCAGTGCACCTCGTGCGCGGTGCACTGTAGGCATTACTTAAGGTTCTTTGCAGCGTCCCTTCCTTAGGCCCCTAGCTACTACAACCCCTTCCATTCCTTTTACTGTACCTCCGTTCATATTCTCTTTCTTCCATCTTACTTTCCACCCTATCCAGTGATGTTTAGTAGTGCAGCTGGGAGGTTTTCCTCCTGTTACACCCTTTAAACCTCTTATTCTCAGTTTTCCTTTCAGCGCTGAATGACCTCATAGGCCCCAGCGCTTGGCCTTCGACCTAAATTGTATATTGAGTCAATCAATCAGTCAAAACAGAAGAGGAGGGAAGAGCGCATTCGCTTTAAGAGACAGAGTTACTTTGAGTTGTATGTAAAGAAAACTTTTGTGCCAGCCTTGTCTGTCCGTCTGCACTTTTTCTGTCCGCACTTTTTTGTCAGCCCTCAGATCTTAAAAACTACTGAGGCTAGAGGGCTGCAAATTGGTATGTTAATCATCCACCCTCCAATCATCAAATATACCAAATTGCAGCCCTCTACCCTCAGTAGTTTTTACTTGATTAAAGTTAGACATAATCGTGCTTCTGACAACGATATAGGATAGGCCACCACCGGGCCGCGGTTAAAGTTTCATGGGCCGCGGCTCATACAGCATTATACCGAGACCACCGAAAAATATATCTATTTATGTGGCCTTGATTATTTGCTGTAGCTGCTGTACAGAAAACTCGATTGTGCCGAAGAAACTTCGGCGCATTTTTATGTTTGTTTTTATTTATATATATATATATATATATATATATATATATATATATATATATATATATATATATATATATATATATATATATATATATGGGAACGAACTAACACCAAGAGATGCGTTTGTCATTCTGAAATTCACGTCAAAAAAATTCGTCTCATTTCCTTTGGGAATTTGGACTGACAGGTATTTTTTTGTGTGGGTGTGTGTGTAGTTTTATTCATCTCCAGTGAGAATTTTTTTGCCGAAGGAAATTAATAATTCATTCTTTTGATTGCTGAATCGAGAATGAATTCATGTGCTGAAAACTTGACAGTTATTTGCTGCTTATCACTCGTAAAATAGAATTAGTTGGTCAATTCTTCGACTCCCTAAGTAGAAACAACAGGCCAGGTTTATTATTATTATTATTATTATTATTATTATTATTATTATTATTATTATTATTTACTTATTTAATGTTTTAGTAGAAACAACATTATTATTATTATTATTATTATTATTATTATTATTATTATTATTATTATTATTATTTGTGCGAAATATACGCACCTTACTGTAAAACAAGCCAGAGAAATCCATTAACTAGATTTAAAATTTTTCAGTGGAACATATTATTATTATTATTATTATTATTATTATTATTATTATTACGAAATGTGCATACATTAGTGTGAAGCAACACAAAAGAATCCATTACCTAGACTGTAAATTTTGCAATGGAACCTATTATTATTATTATTATTATTATTATTATTATTATTATTATTATTATTATTATTATTATTATTATTATTATTATTATTACGAAATATACAAACATTACTAGTAGTAAAACTAGCCAAAACAATCCATTAACAAGACTTTAAACATTGCAACGGAACCTCTACTCTTCTTGCCTGAGGTCGAGGAGCAAATTAACTTTGACAGTGAAAAAGAAACATACTTATGACGTTGATGTTGGTGATAGTGTCATTAACACGACGTGTTTTTTTTTTTCTTTTTTTCTTTGTTTGTTTGTGTGTTCTATTATTTTTTCGTATGAGGGAGGAAGGGGAATAAACAATAAAGAGGAAGAAATGGGCTTTCTCTTGAGTTCAGAGGAAGGTACGTAATGGCTGTACCTCCTATGTTCCTCGCCAGTGCTGTATTCACAAATTTCTTGGCTTTATATTTCTATCAGCTTTATATGTTATCTTTTCCGGTTGCTTTTTCATTAACGAAAAAGTAAAACGAGAGAGAAGTTTAAATATAAAACCGGGTTAAAATAATCATGAGCCAATACTTTTATTATTATTATTATTATTATTATTATTATTATTATTATTATTATTATTATTATTATTATTATTATTATTATTATTATTATTATTATTATTATTATTATTATTATTATTGTTGTTGTTGTTGTATTATTGTTATTATTATTATTCAGGAGATGAACCCTAATCGTTTGGAAGAAGCCTGTAGGGTCAATTGACTTGAAATTCAAGCTTCCAAAGAATATTATGGTGTTCATTTGAAAGGAATTATAGTAGATAATTAGAGAAAACCTTTTCCCTTGTATGAATCTGAGTTTGCAGTTTCACCAAAATCCTTACACTGTCCTGTTTACTAATATCTATTTTTCTTATTAAAGATAGAGTCAAAAATATAATCTCTGTTTTTAATGAAAGATTTAGTAGCAGTTAAAATCTCTCTTATAAAAAATAGCTTTTTCTGGTGAAAGGTTTAGCAATGTTTATATTCTCTGTTTGTAATGAAAGATTCAGTAATACTTATAATCTCTTTTTCCAGTAGAAAAAAAATAATGAAGCATATAATCACTTTTTCTAATGAAAATGAAAGATTTAGTCAAACGTATAGTCTCTTTTTATTATAAAAGAAAATTAAGTAATATGTATAACCTCTTTCTAAAGAAAGGTTTAGTAATATTTATAACTCGCGCCAACTTCAAAAAAAACTTTCTCCACTTTCCTAACATTAAAAAAAAAATAAATAAAAAAAGAAACATGTTAATGGCCTTTCCAGTTTAGTGTTACCATCTGCGTTCCATAGCTGAAAGCACTTCACAGGCAAGACCAAGCAGCCAAGCAATTGCGACAGTCGCCTCAACAGGTGATACAAAGAACGCGGTTTTTTAATTGGTAGTGATGTATATTTATTGTCTCCTGTGTTGTTTAATGACGAGTTTCATTTTATTTTATTTTATTTTTCGAGGTTTGTTTACTTAGTTGGTGAGTGTGTCATTATGGTAACTCGATGAATGAGGAGAAAATTCTGCAGGACGTAAGGGAAAACTACAGAATAGCTTGTAAGTGTAGGCTGCTAAATTCTCATTTGCATACACACACACACACACACACATATATATATATATATATATATATATATATATATATATATATATATATATATATATATGTGTGTGTGTGTGTGCTTGTGTGTGTGCGTGCTTGAGTATATGTGTGTATATATACGCCTAACTAGAGATGGCTCTTGAGAAAATACAAATTCATATAATTATATATATATATATATATATATATATATATATATATATATATATATATATATATATTATATATATATATATATACAGTATATATATATGTATATATATATGTATATGTGTGTGTGTGTTAGTTTATACATGTGTGTATATGTGTATGTATTCACCTAACAAGAGATGGCTCTCGAAAAACAGAACAAATAACTACTGAAGCATGGATCACAACCAAGAGAAGAAACCCTCGTTAATCGTAAAAATAACTAATAATCTTTGTTTTGGTCTTTCCTGCGGGGCAAAGAACGGAACACCCATTCTTCAACATTATTGTTTATATCCTTTCATGATGAAAATAATAGTAAATCTTTACTAAACCAGACACAGTGTTTAAAGTAAAAAAACGGAAGCGTAATGCTAATTTTACGTCTACTCCTTGAGAAATGGGTTTCACTCTTGACTGCTCAGAGGAGCGGTGACCGCATCACTACCACTTTAGTTGATCTTAAATATATATATATATATATATATATATATATATATATATATATATATATATATATATATATATATATGTGTGTGTGTGTGTGTGTGTGTGTATATATATATATATATATATATATATATATATATATATATATATATATACACATATATATATATACATAATATATTTATATTATATATATATATATATATATATATATATATATATATATATATATATATATATATATATATATATATATATGGATAATTTTTATATAAATAATCACTTAAGATGCCTGATGAGGTTATGTTATAAATACTATATTTAGAGGGATTTTATACATATGAACATACATAAATATGAGAGAGAGAGAGAGAGAGAGAGAGAGAGAGAGACAGACAGACAGACAGACAGACAGACAGACAGACAGACAGACAGACAGACAGAGAAATTCATTGTTGAGTAATTCAATAAAATGTTTGTTGAATGTTCGTTTATTCCAGCTCCTTTTGATGCTCATCAACAAACATTACTGTTTTTACTATTTAAAATATCACTGTCAAATAAACAGACATATGATTGAGAAATCAGTATCAGTGTTAACAGAACGAAAAGAATACTTGTCATTGCAACAACGAAGCAAAAACAAAACAAAAAAAATCTCCAGGGTACATCTCGTGACTAGAGAAATCCGAACACCAAATTTCTTTGCTAATTCGTTTTTATTTTTTATTAGCGAAGCCGAAAGAAGTTATCCGAAGGTAAGAAAATGCTTCGACCGCAATTTTGTGGTTGTGGATTTGCGGCTTTTACGGATTCACGTAGCTTTCGCATACACTAAAGTGTCCGTAATTGTGGATAGCTTTGTTTTCAGTGTGCTGATTTTAAAGGCAGTACCGGATGACAAGCCTGGTCTCATGCAGGTGGTCTCAAAGAAAATGGTGTCTGTGTAAATGTATATTAAAAATATATATTTACACTTACACCACTGTGGATTTCTTCACCATTTTAGTGACTCATCCTGTTAAGAGATTTTTATGAATAATAATAATAATAATAATAATAATAAACAGAATGGTCGTCTGGATGCTGTCGATTTTTATATTGTTATTTTTTACTCTCTCGAATGAGTTTGTTTGCAACATCTGGTAAAAATTATATAACAGCTGTCAAAGTTCATTTAATTCTTTAACGTATTGGTAGTACTCTCTCTCTCTCTCTCTCTCTCTCTCTCTCTCTCTCTCTCTCTCTCTCTCTCTCTCTCTCTCTCTACCATTTACTGAAAGTCGAATGAAGCCAAAGGGTACAATTATGCCATATTTATACCTGCAAAATTGCAAATATTCCAGTCAGTTTCTTCTCGGGTCTAGTCAGGTATAAATGGCATCTCACACGGATCACAATTGCCAGATGATCCGACCGCAGAATGCTAGATTTATCGCAGGCGAATAAACTGAAGCGCGACGACGGTTGATTGTGGTAATGTTGCGGGGAGAGATGTGGTAACACTGATAACGCCCTTAGCTCCGTTGTCCTTGCGAGAATGTTGGACCTCACGAGTTCAGCGTCATTGTTGCGTAATTTTTTCGCGCCTTTTTGAGTTGGATTCAGGCGGGTGACATTTTTTAATAGTATTTTGTATCATTGGGAAAAGTAACTCATGTTATGTCGGGTTTATGTACTGTAGGCCTATGTGATACAGATGCACATGTATGTATATATATATATAGTATGTGTGTGTGCATATTATATATGTATATATATAATATAAAACAGAAAAAAAGAAGAGACACAATTACGAAACTCTTCGGTAACCGATCCCTTTCTTCTCACAGATGGGAATATCATGGTCGGATTCTATCAAAATTACACGGATTCGTAATTCCGTCTAGTACGTTCTACGTCAGGGCCGTCCAACCCCACGCCCGTTTACCAAACGCGGTCCGTTTGATTTTGAAAGTTGTCCGCTAGAGAAAAATAAGTAAAAGTATATTTCTCTTTATTACATCATAAAAATTGGAGTTATCGTTTAGCCTGAATAAAGGAAATACTCCTTGCAAAATCAGTGACTACAAAGAAAAGTTTCATTGACGTCTGTTCTGTGTTACATCATATTTATATACATATATATATATATATACATATATACATATACAGACACACACACACACACACGCTTATAT
>NC_089746.1:16404694-16417194 GCF_040412425.1 Macrobrachium rosenbergii
TGTTTAACAAACGCGAAGCCTGTGAATTAGTCAGGGTTTCGTTCATACGGTGATTTAGGATGCGAAAATCCGTTCCTGAGGCTCGTTATGATAACTAATTACAATTAACGATAGCGGGGTTGTGTTTGATAACGGCGAAACGGTTAAGATAAGATGAATCCGATTAAAAGTAGTCACTATGGATTTCAGGCCACAATAAGAAGAAAGTGGTTATGATTTTGGTAGTGACATTGAAGAATTAAGAGTTTTTGTAAGAAAAGAGGCCATATATAGTGTATGCATATTCGTACAGTGAGTTGCAGGGAGTCAAGGTACCCCCAAAGCAACCACACCCACTGTATCAAAAGAAGAAAACCCCAAAGCAGAAATACATATGATAGCTGATAATGAACCTGCCTGACATCAAGCTAACGACGAACAACTGTCCAACTTGGACGCAAACTTAACAATAAAATCCTGTGCAGAAACCACCCTCCCTCTGGGAAAGTCTAGTCAGATCCAGCGGGATGTGCCACAAATCATAACAGATGGAAGGAGAAGTCCCTTTTAAAGACGTCAGCAGTAAGAAGAATGAGATGGCCGTCGCCAGTTGTACTGGATGAGTGGAAAGTAATGAGTTTGCAATATGCCACTTCCATCGTCCGTGGAAATCCTGTGGTGACCAAGGCCAGTAGCCGCTGGAAGGTTTTTTTTTTTTTATTTCAAGTACAGTGACGATCAATCCTGGATGGATGGTTTCTCAGGTACGATGGCTCTCCTCCTTGGAGGTCTGTTCCAGATAGAAATAGGTCTGGAAGGTCTATTTCAGGTATAAATCAAGTTCCTCCTGGAAGGTCTGCTTCGGGTAGAAATATGGAAGGCTTGTTTCAGATAGAAGTAAGGCCCTCCTGGAAGGTTTGTCTCAGGAAGAAATAATGTTTCTCCTGGAAGGTTTGTCTCAGGAAGAAATAATGTTCCTCCTGAGGTCTGTCTCAGGAAGAAATAATGTTCCTCCTGGAAGGTCTGTCTCAGATAGAAATAATGTTCCCCCTGGAAGGTTTGTCTCAAGAGGAAATAATGTTCCTCCTGAGGTCTGTCTCAGGAAGAAATAATGTTCCTCCTGGAAGGTCTGTTTCAGGTAGATAATGTTTCTTCTGGAAGGTCTGTCTTCTGTAGTTCCTCCTGGAAGGCCTGTCCTAGGTATGATGAAGCTACCCTTGGAAAGTCTTTCTTTGACACAATGGAGTTCCTCCTGGAAGGTCTTCTCAGGTACAGTGAAACAACCCCTGGAATGTTTTGTTCAAATACAGTGATGCCCCTCCTGTAAAGTCTATTCCAGGTACGAGACAGTTACCCCTGGAATTCCTCTCACATGCGCAATGTTCTTGCTGGAATGCCATCCTCAGGCACAATGATGCTCCTCCTGAAAGGACCTCCTGAGATACGATGGTATTCCTCATGGAATTTATTTCTCGGGTACAATGAAGTTCCTTGTAGGACACCTCCCCCCCCCCGACTTTTTTTTTAGGTAAGAAAACGTCCCTACTGGTAGTCTTTCTTAATGACGTTCCTCCTGGAAGGTCCTACATACCAAGTTCTTAGCAGTTACAAGAACGTCCCGTCTGTGCCTCTCTCACTTCGCTGGATTCTCAGCAAATAAATTAGGTGCTTTCTTATTGAATGTAATTGGATTTTCTCTTTAGAAATCATTCTTATTAAAGGGAAGAAATCTTTTTCGCTTTATATCAGAGTAAAAGAGGCTGATATATCAACGGTTTCTTATTACATATATTAAGAGATGAAGCACTAAAGATTCTCTCTCTCTCTCTCTCTCTCTCTCTCTCTCTCTCTCTCTCTCTCTCTCTCTCTCTCTTGGCATGAACTTTAACAGCGAGAAAATGGTGATGAATGTGAAATAGTCTGACCACTAGGAAGTAATGTCACTTAACATGAATCAAAAATATAAATATGATTCTAAGTAATTATTTTTTTCTAAGAATAGCTATCCATCTTTCAGTTAAGCTTTCTCGTTCAAATTTCAAATGCAACCTGACTTCGCAAATTCTCTGCGGCGGTGCTTGTTATATATTAACAAGTAATGAGAACATTTTTTTTTAAGCTACCCTCGTGAAATTTCATTTAGAAAGTTCATTCATTTATTGTTTTGAAACAGGAGGTTTAACTTTCTTTACTTTCTTAGTTAAGAAAGTTGAATTTCATGTTTACTAAAAAAAAAAGTTGAATTTCATTTTTACAAGAAAGTTAAAATTCCATGCTTACTAAGAAAGTTAAAATTCATGTTTACAAAAAAGTTAAATTTCCATGTTTGCAAGAAAGTTTAATTTTGTGTTTACTGAGGAAGGACTTCCCTTAGAAGCAAGAGGATTTCAGTAAAAGCTTCACATTGGGCCAACATAGCGATTCTTTGGTCAGAATTCTGAATAGGGGCCAGTTTCAGGTACCCAGTCCCTTCACGCAAAGATGTCTATCTCGAAAGCAAACAGATCTTGAAGGCTTGTTTGCTTAGCGTAACCTTGTTTACAGATTCATGCAGCGTCACTTCTGGGAGAAAGTTTTCCTCTGTTATATTCGAAAGAGATTTCTTGAGCTCCTTGCACAAGAATATTCTGAGGTTAGAAATGGTTGTTAAGGCATAGGTCAGGATTTAATCAATTTCAGAGCGAAAGCCACTGATAACTATTGATTGTTATTTTTAATTCTATGGTTTGGTTGTTGTTGTTGTTGTTGTTGTTGTTGTGGACGTACAACATGCAGCCAGCTTAGGTAAGACGCTGTCGGTTATATTGTCGCAAAAAATGATCAAATATAAAATAAAAGTCTTCAAATCATAAAGTTGTAATACCTTTACCTCATGGTACAGAGGCTGACATACTTTTTTGGGCGATTAGTTCAGTTCCAGCCTAACCCCCACAGGTCCATTCAGCTGTTAATGGGCGCCAGCATAAACACACACACGTATACATACATAAATACATGCGCACACTTATATATATATATATATATGTGTATATATATATATATATATATACAGTATGTATATATATATATATGTATATATATATATATATATATATATATATATATATATATATATATATATATATATATATATATATATATATATATATATATATATATATATATATATATATATATATATATATATATATATATATATATATATATATATATATATATATATATATGTATGTGTGTGTGTGTGTGTGTGTTTATACATAATGTATATGTATATATAGTGTGTGTCCATTTTCTCAGAAGTGTGACATGCTTATATTCATATATGCATTCAAAATGCCGACCAGGCATAGTATTTGGTTATCAATGATATTCAACCGTATTATATCCCTTCTGGTCACAGACGACCACATGACAGAATCATCATAACTCATGTCCTTCCCTGAGGCACATCCTTGACATTTGTCTCCTGCATTCCTTATGCAATCCTTTTATCCTTCTGGTCAATAAACATTCATATCCTTCACTTTTTCGCTTTTAACATTCGCATTCCCTTCGACCACAAGGCAAATATATACTTTTTGTCGTGGTCGAGTGGGTAACGCGACCTCGTTCTTATATACCGGATGTGGGTTCGAGTCCTGCTGCGGATGTAAGAATTTCTTGAATTGGTTCTTTATTTGGATTTTAGGCTTTGTAGTGAGGAGCGTATCCGAATAGTGAAAGAAATGGAGAGGTTAAAGAGAGAGTTTTGCGGTTATTACATTTACATACGTTTATATATATATATATATATATATATATATATATATATATATATATATATATATATATATATATATATATATATATATATATATATATATATATATATATATATATTTATTTATATATATATATATTTTTTTATTTATTTATATATATAATATTTTTTTATTTATTTATATATATAATATATATATGTGTATGTGTATGTGCATGTGTTTAGCCAAAGTACTTCGCGAGGTAAGCCACATTAAAATTATTTTAATTAATATTGAAATAAAATTTCATAAAATTCACTGAAGAGATCATTTGGATGCGTTTGTCATTTTTTGTCTCAATCACTCATGTTATTTAGAAAGATCTAGTATAGAGCATATTGAAACCAATGATAAATAAAATAGATAAATGTATGTCTCCTGTAGTTAATTGAGAAATATTTTTGGGCTTTAACAAGACTTGGCGTCACACTTCATTACTTATCGATGCGCACGTATGACAATGTCAGTAGCATGTTATTTATATATATATATATATATATATATATATATATATATATATATATATATATATATATATATATATATATATATATATAATAAATGCTGATACTTGATAGCCTTCTTGACGGATTAGTGAAAAGATGACATGTAAATAAATGTATGGGTGTATTACCGGATTAAATTTCATTCCATTGTTTGCTTAAATTTGTTATATTTCACTCCACGATTCCCATTATATATATATATATATATATATATATATATATATATATATATATATATATATATATATTATTTATTTATGTGTGTTATATATGTATATATTGTTAAAAGAGTATTAGAGAAGTATATATACTTTTCAGTAACTTTGATTTATATCACTGAAATTTAACGAGAGGCAAGAAAGTGAAAGAACAGAGAAAGGAGTAAAGGAGAAAGATAAAGGTGTGAAGGAAAAGGAGCGAGAGACATCTGTGTTAGAGGAGGAAAAACTGGATGATTTATGAGCGTAAAAGATGGTGGATTGTGGGAGGGGGGTTGGAGGTAATATAGGGGGATCCTTGTAGCATAGAGGAAGGGGTGGAAGGTTGGGGAGGGGGTGAAAGCAGGTGTTGCAGACTTGAGTCAGAGCCGTCTTCAGTTAATTTCTTGGCTGGCTCTTGGCTTAGTCAGACAAGAGTTTGTCAGAAGCTCCGAGCCGTGACTGTTTAAGAAAACCAGGTGGTGGACTCTTCAGCGCTGATGATTTTTTGGGGAGAAGGGGTGAGTGGGGGGAGGATGAATGGTTCCTCTAAAACAGGGTGGGCGTGTGTTGGTGGGGGAAAGGATTTGGGAGGTGGGTGAGTGGGTCCTTTACTTCCTGACCCACTTCCGGTGCGATAAAAGACAGTTTTACTTTTCGAGTTCTCTTTCGGTTTATGTTTTTTAATGTACTCTCTCTCTCTCTCTCTCTCTCTCTCTCTCTCTCTCTCTCTCTCTCTCAATACCAGCTTACTTTCTTATGTTCTTATTTTCACTCATCTTTGTTTTACTTTTTAATTTTATCGGCAGTTAGTGTAATTACTTCTTTCCAGTACTTTTAAGAAAGTCTAGCTGTTTCATATTGAATTTATATTTTTAATTAGCGTTGTGTGTGTGTGTGTGTGTGCGAAAGAGAGAGAGAGAGAGAGAAAATTAGATGCCAAGAAGTGCAGTAAAAACACAGTGCTGAATAGTTTCTCTTACATTGCTAACTGGAGTTACACGATTTAGTTCAAATAAAATTATACTGAAACTTATTATTCAGTAATGCACTGGTGTTCAGGTTAACAGGACGAACAGAAAATTTTAATGTTATTCTTCAAAGCTTTTTATAATTTTTCTAGTAGCCTGAAAGAGTTGTTTGAACCACAGCAGACTAACCAGAGACGAAGTAATGACTTTAATATATTCCCTTAACAGGTCATAGGGAGTGTTATCTTAATAATATTGATGCACATCATAACGTCATTATTAAATAGAGGTATAAAAATATTTCTTTTCCGTTTCTACGTAGATAGTAATATGTATAAATATGTATAAATATGTGAAGATTGCTCCTCATTGCTTCAGGAATAATGATAATAATAATAATAATAATAATAATAATAATAATAATAATAATAATAATAATAATTTCTTCAACTACATGAATTTCATCTTTTGTACTACTACAACTACTAGTACTACTACTACTACTACTAATAATAATAATAATAATAATAATAATAATAATAATTATTATTATTATTATTATTATTATTATTATTATTATTATTATTATTATTATTATTATTATTGTTGTTGTTGTTGTTGTTGTTGTTGTTGTTATTTCTTCAATTTCAAATTCTTCATCTCTTTTGATAATTTTTTTCGCTTCTATATAGATAGTAATCTCTCTAAAGACAGGAAGAGTGCTCCTCACTGTTCCAGTAATAATAATAATAATAATAATAATAATAATAATAATAATAATAATAATAATAATAATAATTTCCGCAACTTCAAGTCTTTCATCTCTTCTGCTTCTAAACCATCCTTTGCCCACACAGTGCCTTTGAACCGATTATGAGATATTTATTAATCAATATTTTCATCACAGTGGATTTGAATTACCAATATATCCATTCAGGTCAGACTCATTATAGCTCATGTTGCTGTGAATGCAAATAACCTTGCTTGCGTAACTCCTCAGGTATGCTGTCCTTAAGTTAAAATCTACAGTACGAACTGAAGTCGTTTTGTCAATTAGAAAAGTTGGAGGATACCTGTTCCTCTCTCTCTCTCTCTCTCTCTCTCTCTCTCTCTCTCTCTCTCTCTCTCTCTCTCTCTCTCAAGCTGCGTTTTTGTGTACTAGTATTTTTTGTGTACTACTATTATAGTTGTCTATACTGTTAAGCAAAGTTTTGTCAGCAGGTAAATATCTCTCTCTCTCTCTCTCTCTCTCTCTCTCTCTCTCTCTCTTCAAGGTAGTCTATTCCATGGAGAAATGGTTAGCTAAGTCATGTTCTCTTTGGTCTTTCCCATGTAAATCTGAACAGGTTACAATAATAATAATAATAATAATAATAATAATAATAATAATAATAATAATAATAATAATAATAAATAAATAAATAAATAAATAAATAAATAAATAAATAAAAATTACAGTAATGAAAATAAACTTGATGTACTAAGAGAGCTGTATTTTAGATGTTTTCTGAAACTGGATGAGTAAAACAGAACAAGAAGTAATACAAGGAAGATCTGGAGAAAGAGAGAGCGACTAATCACATCCATGCGTGCAAAAACCTTTATGATACTTCATGTCAAAAAATGCCTTGGTAATAGACTGAATCTCTCTCTCTCTCTCTCTCTCTCTCTCTCTCTCTCTCTCTCTCTCTCTCTCTCTCTCAACAGGTAGTAGAAAGGTCTTTTCCCCTAAAGGACGCGTAAGGTCCTCCACGTGATCTTCCTTACTCCTAAAGCGAGTGATCATGTGAAAGGGAAGGAATCCTTAGGGCAGCACTTGAATACTTGCTATGTCATCTCTCTCTCTCTCTCTCTCTCTCTCTCTCTCTCTCTCTCTCTCTCTCTCTCTCTCTCTGGTCATTCTAAAGGAAGGCTACTGGTCAAGGACCTTTCATCACGGGATTAGTTTGTTCCATGTGTAAAGTCTTGTCATGTAAGAGAGAGAGAGAGAGAGAGAGAGAGAGAAGGACAGTCATGTTCCATGAGTAAAGTCTCGTCATGTGAGAGAGAAAGAGAGATAGAAATGAGAAATGAAAGAGAGAGACAGAGAGAAAGGAGAAATAAGAGAGAGAGAGAGAGAGAGAGAGAGAGAGAGAGAGAGAAAGGAGGATTGAGAGAGAGAGATAGAGATAAAGGAGGAATGAGAGAGAGAGAGAGAGAGAGAGAGAGAGAGAGAGAGAGAGAGAGAGAGAGAGAGAGAGGGAACTCTATCAACATCCCTGTAAGGAAATCAGCTGTCTTAGGGCGAGTTTGGATATCACAGAAACTAACATAGATAGATTCCAGGTCATTTGCTTCAGAGGTATATATACATTCACGTTGCACACCGGTCAACACTTCTATTCACGTTGCACCTGTCATTATTGCTCTGACGCATGCGCGTTGATGCGAGTGAACGCCCGCACTTTACAGAGGTTTTCTTCGAAATATCTTTGTGTACTTTGTCAACTCTTCACAATTCCAAAATTTTAAATGGTGATGACGTCATCACTAGAATTAATTTGGTTGCTAATTCCACACAAATAGCTAATCGGGTGATCTTGGCCCTTAAGTAAATTAAAATACAGGTGTGCATACAGGTATACAAGGCTGCCAGTTGAATTTTATTATGGTATTTGAGGGGATTTTGTTCATCCAGCTGAAAGTTTCACATATCGGTTTTAGATTTATATATATACTGTATTTATATACGGACTTGCGGTTTATGTGTTCGTATCGGTGAAAGGAATACTTGGATTGTTTCTTGTTAACAGCGGATAATAGCTCTCTCTCTCTCTCTCTCTCTCTCTCTCTCTCTCTCTCTCTCTCTCTCTCTCTCTCTCATGAAGTTTCTTCAAAGTAAGTTCTAAACTTATTGTATTTAAAATCCAGTGTGGTATATTGTCTGGCTTGCATGATCCGAATTTTTAATATATATATATATATATATATATATATATATATATATATATATATATATATATATATATATATATATATATATATATATATGTATATATATATATATATATATATATATATATATATATATATATATATATATATATATATATGTGTGTGTGTGTGTGTGTATGTATATATATATATATATATATATATATATATATATATATATATATATATATATATATATATATATATATATATATGTATATATATACATATATACATATTATCTCTCTCTCTCTCTCTCTCTCTCTCTCTCTCTCTCTCTCACTGACTGCAGGAATGCAACTCAAATACTACCATTCTAAAAGCAATTTCAAACGTAAAAGAGCCGTGGAGGAGAAGAAACCTGTAATTTAGAGCCAAATGCCTGTTTAGGAGCGGAACCTGATATTCCAGTCAAAACGTTTCAGAAACGAAAGCGTCTTTACCTCAATGTCTAATTCATGAAAACATAGTGTTGGTCATTCTCAGTGTGAAAATAACCAAAATATGTGTTTACTGCATCATGTTCGTTATTCTTAGAGTAACCAAAATATGTGTTTATTACGTAACGTTCGTCGTTCGTAGGTGCAGGAATTACCAAAAGACATATTTCTTATAATCACGGAGTATATAAAACATTGAACGATCTTTATGATTTTTCCTAAGTACAAATCTCACCACGACATCCGCCCCCCCTCCCCAATCCCACAAACCACAGCAATAACTCCCTTTCTTTTTAGAGAATAAATAAGGTATTCCTCTTGTATGTGATACGCGATGAAGGAAAATTCATTAAAATCGTTTTTGAAAAGACGTTGGAATCTTCGCGTTCTTTCTCACACAAGCAGAAGTTCTTCATTGGCGGGGTGGGTAGAGCTCTCGGCTAGCACGCTGTTGGCCCAGCGTTCGACTCTCCGACTGGCCAATGAAGAGTTAGAGGAATTTGTTTCTGGTGATAGAAATTCATATCTCGTCACTATGTGGTTCGGATTCCACAATAAACTGTAGGTCCCGTTGCCAGGGAACCAGTTGGTTCTTAGCCACGTAAAATAAATCTAATCCTTCGGGCCAGCCCTATCTAGGAGAGCTGTTAATCAGTTCAGTGGTCTGGTTAAACTGAGATATGCTTTTTTTTTCACACAAGCAGAAAAACCTTTTCCATCATATGAGAGAGAGAGAGAGAGAGAGAGAGAGAGAGAGAGAGAGAGAGAGAGAGAGAGAACAGGTCCATTAAAAGTCTTCCGCAAAATCAGCAAAAAATATTTCCCTTTTCCATCATGAGAGAGAGAGAGAGAGAGAGAGAGAGAGAGAGAGCTCAGGCCCCTATAAAAAAACGTCTTGCGGCCTTGGCCTTGGTGCAAGTATCGTTGCTTATCGTATGAGGTGGAAAATCACACACATTGGTGGGTAGCATCTGTCTCCGTCAGGTGGTGTGCAATTTGGGTCGCGCATGCGCAAAACAGAGAGAGAGAGAGAGAGAGAGAGAGAGAGAGTACTCACCGCAATGCTAACTGGCACATTTCAGTACTAGCGTGTGGGGAAAGTTTAATTTTATTTTTTTGTTTAATGACATCAAGAGAATATAATTGGCAGAAGAAAAGACCTGAAACACTGCAAGTGATAATTTGATTCTGTGAAGGTGTTTCACTTTCGAAAAAGAATGCTGGTTTAATGTGTAAATGTATGTGTGTTTGTGTGTGTATGTATGTATTATGTATGTATGTGTATGTATTATATATATACATATATATATATATATATATATATATATATATATATATATATATATATATATATATATATATATATATATATATATATATATATATATAGGGAGAGAGAGAGAGAGAGAGAGAGAGAGAGAGTAATATTTGGAAGAAAGTTATTTATTGCAAAATTGTTTGCTTATAAACAATGGTGACTTCAATCAGCTAGCAAACATACATAGCTTTACAAATGCCATGGTCATTCCAGCCAAAATCTTAAAAACATTACCTTATCATACCACTTTTTAACAAAATTATTTCATTTCCCCGTGGAATGCCAGTCCCTTTATTTCTGAAATATAGCAGATATAGCTAATATAACAAGTATAGCTGATTTCCCTTAGTCGTAGGAAATTGTACAAATAATTGTATCATAACAATGCCCAATTTGCTCCCTGATGAATTTAACATCGTTGAATTTTTGTGAGTTATACCCCAGCTGGAAAATCATCATAGCTAAGCTCTGGTGAATGGTTAGGTCGTAATAAATAATTAGGCAAAGATGCTTTTTACATTTGCCAAAAAAGAATTATTTTATTTTATTTTTATATCAGTGATATCAGAAAACAAGTAGAAAATGCGCTGTAGTTTCTTCGGGGCAATCGAGTTTTCTGCACAGCAGCTACAACGTATAATCAAGGCCACCGAAAATAGATTTATCTTTCGATGGTATCGGTATAATGATGTATGAGCCGCGGCCCATGAAACTTTAACCACCGCCTGGTGGTGGCCCATCCTATATCGTTACCAGAAGCACGATTATGGCTAACGTTAACCTTAAATAAAATAAAAAACTACTGAGGTTAGATGGCTGGAATTTGATGTGTTTGATGATTGGAGGGTGGATGATAAACATACCAATTTGCAGCCCTCTAGCCTCAGTAGTTTTTAAGATCTGAGGGCGGACAGACAAAGTGTGGACGGACAGACGAATAGCCATCTCAGTAGTTTTCTTTTACAGAAAACTAAACAAAGTCGATCGCTTTTAAAATTGTCTTAACGGAAGTAAATGCCATTAATATTTTCTGAAAAAAAAGAAGGAATTAATTTTAATGCTATTTCAGCTTCATCAGAAAAATAATCGATCACTTCAAATTTAAGTGTGATCGATTATTTTTCTGATAACACTGAAATAGTAGAAAAATAAATTCTATGTTTTTTCAAATCTTAAAGGGATTTATTTCTATTCTTGTTCATCGAAAATAATAACATAGAAAAGCAAAATTGATTTAAAAATCGTCCCAATATTATGGCCAGAGCCTTTCGTTAGCAAAGAGAATGATAATGCCCCAGTCGTTATTTATTCAGTAAGCGTTTCTTGTCCTTGGGGTTTGCCATTATTGACTGAGGGCATTGGTTAAGTGTTGCGTTAGTTAGCAATTTCGTGGCCTTGGTCCTCCATAGATGTCTCTCTCTCTCTCTCTCTCTGTATGTATGTATATATATATATATATATATATATACTATATATATATATATATGTATATATGTATATATGTGTATATATACATTATATATATATATATATATATATATATATATATATATATATATATATATATATATTATATATACTTTGCAGATACAGTATAAAAGTTTAATAGCTATTTTGGTTAGTTGAAAACGAATGATAGCTGAGAATTCATGAAGAAATGGCCTTACCAAAATAGAAAACTGGCCATTAAAAGTGTAATGTCAGTATTTGAAGAAAAACTGCTTCACGCGAAGATCTGCAGTGACTAATATTGTATTTGCTGCAAGAAGGACATTTTTTGTTTATCCTGTCACAGAGAGAGAGAGAGAGAGAGAGAGAGAGAGAGAGAGAGAGAGAGAGAGAGAGAGAGAGAGAGAGAGATCCGTTTCATGCTCAGATCTTCGATTAATAATCTTTCATGTACTTAAAATAAGAAGGATATTATTTACCTGCAATGAGAGAGAGAGAGAGAGAGCGAGAGAGAGAGAGAGA
The DNA here is from genome assembly GCF_040412425.1 of Macrobrachium rosenbergii. Taxonomy (NCBI): domain Eukaryota; kingdom Metazoa; phylum Arthropoda; class Malacostraca; order Decapoda; family Palaemonidae; genus Macrobrachium; species Macrobrachium rosenbergii. The sequence continues at coordinate 16,416,850 of NC_089746.1, forward strand.
GAGAGAGAGAGAGAGAGAGAGAGAGAGAGAGAGAGAACTGTTTCTTGCGAAAATCTGCAGTGGCTAATCTTTATTTACTCCAAAGAAGAAGATCTTTTTGAGAGAGAGAGAGAGAGAGAGAGAGAGAGAGAGAGAGAGAGCCTGCTTCACGCAAAGATCTACAGTTACTAATCTTTTATTTGCTGCAAAGAAGAACATTTTTTACCTTTTATGAGAGAGAGAGAGAGAGAGAGAGAGAGAGAGAGAGAGAGAGAGAGAGAGAGAGAGAACAGAAACAAACACATCTCGCAAAAACCTCTGGAAGAAGCAAAAGTGTTCATTTTTATAAAATAACTTTCACGACAG
>NC_089746.1:16427194-16462194 GCF_040412425.1 Macrobrachium rosenbergii
TGGTTTAAACCAGCTGGCATTACAACAACCTCAAGTTCATGGACGACCTTCGTGAAGCACTGAAGGGGAAATTAGAATAGGTTTTTAGTGTCTTCATTCCCATCACGCAGACGAGAACTGGGATAAATAAAAATGAAGAAACGCAGTTGAAAGGAAAGTGAAAACTGAGTAAAAGATGAGGAGAAAAACAAAAGAATTACGAACTGCTCAAGTAACAAGCGCCTGCCCTAGTGTTTAGACCTAGTCATAACAACAAACAGTAGAGAGAAGAAGAAGGAGAAGAGAAAGAGAACGGGAGAAACAAGGAGAAGAGGAAAGATAGAACGAGAGAACAGAGACTAAACAAAAGCGTGAGAAAAACAAAAGAATGACGATTTGCTCCTTAAGAAGCAAGAGCTTGCGCTGGTGTTTAGACCTAGTCACAGCAACAAAAACAGGAGAGAAAGAGAACAAGAAGAGAAAGAGAACAAAAGATAAATAAGAAGTAAAAAGAAAGGAGAAAGAAGAAGGGAAAGCGAACAGGAGGTAAATGAGAAGAAGAAAGATAGAACGAGAGAACACAGTAAAAGAACCAAAGTGCTGTCAGGTGCGAGATACGTCACGAGGTAAAAATTTCCATCTCATCTGGTTCGTCTCTCGACTTTCTATATCTAATAAGCAGCAGATGCCGCGCGGGCGAAAACGGTCTCAAGCTTCGGGAGACACTACCGATACGGCAGTTTTATAGCCTTAAGATTAATTCTATCTTGCTAATTAAGCTGAATTAAACGGTTTCATCGATGGGAAAAGAATGGATAAATTTTTGGGGTGAGACTCAGCTCAATCTGATTGGCGGTAACTTGGGAAAATAGAGAAACAGTACCAGATTATGAGTAGGGAAACATTACTCTTTATTTCGGTGTGATTGTCGGTAACTAGGAAAGGTAGAGAAACATTACTAAATAATAAATAGAGAAACATTATGCCTTAGTTTGATGTGAATGGCAGTAACTTGTCAAAATTGAGAAACTTCACTAGACATTGATGGCGGTAACTCGGAAAGGCAGAGAAACAGTACTAGATAACGAGCACATGTTTTACCTTCCAGGTGAAAAGGAAGGTGGTGCGAATCCTGGAAAATGTTTGTGGGCTGGATCTATGAGTCAAATGGAATTCCAGTATATTTCTTTTTTATGTGTGCAGGTGGACCGGATGGATGGGAGGTTATATTATCGGTGGGGGGAGGGGGGAGATGGGGATGGGGAGAAACGGTGGGGAGGAGGCAACTCCTGGCAGGCGTTCCAGGCAGGGGCCTCTCAGGCTTGGATGAGGAGGAGATACGTTGGTCGGCAATAGACACCTGAAGACCTCGCCACCAGTCAGGTGTTGGATCACAACCACCCGAAGAACACAGTCAGTCGCGACAGAGACGGCGGTCGGTGCGCAAGTCCGCTTCTACGCTCTCCTGCTGGAAAATCCAGTTGACTGAAATTCTCCCCTGTTCCAGAAATTGATGGATTGAACGATTCTTCTCCACTGAAAAGTAAAACCTGGAAAAGAAAAAAAGGACAGTGTTGTGGGGGTGCTTTAATTAACGGATTGTGAAGATTTGATGAAACTGTGAGACACATTGTTTTTTTTCCTTGTCGGAAATTGGTGAACGTTTTTGAACTTGACGTCGACGGCTACGCAAGTCTGCAAAAATGGGTGGCGGTTCTGGAAGTAAGGGATATGATACCACGCCTGCGAAGGTAAGCCTGGAACGACCTGTTGCTCTTTGTCTCTTCATTATAAAAGATAACGTCTCTTTCCAGAAATAGAGGCTATTTTTCCAGCTTTCGAGGGCTTGGCATTCTGTAATGGTCTTTAGCCTGGAACAGTGTGATGCTGTTTGTAGTTTCATCAGCTATAAAAGACAGCGTTCCTTTCCAGAAATAAAGAAGATTTTTTTTTCTTTGACTATGAAAGAACGTCTTTTTCCAGAAATAAAAGGAGACTTTTCCAGTTGTCGTGGGCTCAGCATTCTGGAATTGTCTTTAGCCTGGAACGTAGGGCTTGTTTGTTTATTCAGCAACTATAAATGACGACGCCTCTTTCCAGAAATACAGGAGAGTTAAAGGAATGAAGGAGATTTTGTTCCAATTTTCATGGGCTTAGCACCTTGGAATTATCATCTTCATTCCTTTCTCTTTGCTCTTCATTACGTAGTGGACACCCTAACAGGAGTTTGACGTTATTATAATCAAAAGATTATTGCCCTTACTGTCATTTTCGAAAAGGATGCAAACTATGATGATACAAAAGCAGAAAACGATTTCATAGACCAAAATAAAAACTGTATGTCACTGACTGACATTCAGCGAATTACATGAAAAAGGAAAATACGGATAAGGAATAAATAATAAATAAAGTAATAAATTATACATTTTGATTCATTAATCTATCATTGCACATAGATAAATTCAAATGCCAACTCAGTCCAGAAGACAAAAAATTAACAAATAGATATAACTGGTCAAGGAAGTCAGGTTACTGTCAAGTTGTGTTATACGCGAACGCTGGTTGACCTCACGAGCTTCTGTTTCAAAACTTGGCTTCCTCGAGTCCCAATTTCACTACACGGGGGTTAGGGGTAAGGGTAGTTGCTTCAAGGCGAGGGACGAGGGACTTAGAGTTTAGGGTCAAATCAGGGGAAAATAAAAAGAAACGAAAAAGTAAGAAGCTTAGCTGTTGGAGCAAATTGTTTGAACTTTCCATTATCTCCTTAATCTATTTGTGTATTTTACTCACTCATCGCGTAATTTTTTTTATTTTCAAATATATTTCTGTGTTCATTCATCTTCTTAGACATTTACAAGACTACGAAAATTCCTATGCAGTAGATAAGAGCTATAAGCGTAACTCTAAGCATATTCTCTTAATCTCTGGAAAGATCAGGACTTAAAAGTTTATACATTAAGATTACTCATTTTCACTACTCTCTCTCTCTCTCTCTCTCTCTCTCTCTCTCTCTCTCTCTCTCTCTCTCTCTCTCTCTCTCTCTCTTTCTCAATTAGGAACTGTGGGAATGAAGGTGACTTTCGATTCCTGAACACGATTCTTGATAGGTCTAGGATAATAGGGTCCTTTGCCCAGATCTTTTCATTAACAATGTTACCTTAACTACATGCAACTCATTTAAAATTTTAGGTGGCATTCTTTACTAAGAATTTCCTCTGATAGACAAATCCAGTCTATCTCTTCTCAATTATGCACAGAACTGGCATACTGAGAAAGCCTTTCAAGGTTTTTTTTAAAGACCTGCCTACCCTGAGGAAACATTTAAATTCTTTTATCATACTGTTTTTTTTTTAAATGTTGTTCCCAAGTTTGGTCTTCAGAAGCTGACTTGCATTTTGAATTGTTTGATTAAAAATTTATTTCTATTAGATTTCTCACTCCAGGATTAATTTTGATCTGTGGAACTGTTGTTGGTTTAGCTAATTTTTCATGCTTTATCAAAGTTTTCGTACTTCTGGTCATCCCTTCAATTCAGAACTTCCAAACTGTGCACATCTACCACTTAGTACTAGATTCTTCTTCTTCTTCGTCCTAGCTTATTCCCATTACTAGATATGAAGTTAAATTGTTTAGTAGAGTATTCGTAATTTTTGTCACTTTTTGACTTCAAATCTTCCAACTGTGAATCTACCACACAGTATGGATATACAGTTAATTCTAAGTATTTTCCCCTTTCTTTTGTGAGGTTCTGTACCAAACAGTTTTCAAGAAGTAATGTTCCAGCTGTGACCAAATCATTGAATGATATTCTTAATTTTGTAGTTGAATCGTCAGAACTTCAGAATTTCAAATTAGACTCAAGTGCATGTTTGCTGAGCTGGCTCACGGGACTCTCACTTCATAATTTGGGTGTTGTATCTCATATTTTCTCTTTTTTTTTTTTTTTTATATAATTTATTCTTTATTTCCTTATTTTTTATTCGTCCTGTAACCGTTTGGCTTCTGGCATCCTGCTTTACAGGCTAAGATTGCAGCTTTTATAATAATAATAATAATAATAATAATAATAATAATAATAATAATAATAATAATAATAATAATAATAATATATTTTATTCCTTTTCCTTATATTTTTTCGTACCGTACTTCTTAGGCTTAAGGTATCTACCTTTACAAACTAAGGTTGCAGCTTTAATAATAATAATAATAATAATAATAATAATAATAATAATAATAATAATAATAATAATAATAATAATAATAATTTAGTGCTCATTATCGACAAATTATAAATCAAACCCCTAGACAAGGTTTTGACTACCAAATGAGAAAAGATGCGTTGACAAAATATTCGATGATTCCATTATCTAAAATCAAGGTCCTCTATTTCGTGACGAGGAAAAGAAAAAGCTACGAATTGGGATACTTAATTGGCGCTGTTAAAAGTGAAAACTCGACTGGAGTCACGAAAGGGAGAAACATCACTTCTCTGTCGTAGAAACATCACTAATTCTCTCGTGTGCTCTGACACCCAGCATAAAAAGTCTGTGTCGGATCTTTCGTAAAGAGTACCAAGGTTCTTGCTGTATGTTGTATGTTGTAGGTCGCTGATGTATTCAAGTTCCTCGTGTTGTGTTTCAGAGCTTGTGTCTTATCTGGTGGCTGCTTGAATGTCTCTCAGATTCCCTGAAACATTTCTGATTCGGAGATTTCTCTCATTTTTTGCTGTATTTAGTGAAATAAAAGTGATTCTTTCGCTTTCAACATTCCTTTAGACCAGGTGGCTGACTTTATGATTTCTAAATACTCTAAATACACACACACACACACACACACACACACACACACACACACACACACATTCTTCAAGATTATTTAATTGAAATGCCGTTTTACTTATGATAATTTTTCCATCGAGTCCATACCTTTCAGTTCCGTTTGTTGACTCTCTCTCTCTCTCTCTCTCTCTCTCTCTCTCTCTCTCTCTCTCTCTCTCTCTCTCTCTGACGTGAAATTCCTCCGAATGAGTAATCTTTCGTGTCAGTAGTAGTAGCAGTAGGCCTATCATTTCAGGCCTAAATTGCGTGCTTCCAGTTGTGTCCTGAGGAGATAAGGAAAACTTCCATCCTCTTATCTCTCTTGATCTCTCTTCTTAAACGTCCGCCCACTGACTGATCTTTCTCTCTGAATATTAATTATCTCTCGGGTTCGACCAGTGTGTAATTAAGGACACCTGGAGAAAGAGAGTGGCTGATAATTATCGTTAATGAAGGCTTATTAACGAGTGATGTTAGTTGATAAATAATCATTTTACTATGTTCAAAATAATAATAATAATAATAATAATAATAATAATAATAATAATATCAATATCTGAAAATCGAAATAAGAAGGATATGGGATATGCCAGTGGAAATTGTACCCATAACCATAAGAACACTAGGCACGATCCCAAGATCCCTGAAAAAGAACCTGGAAAAACTAGAGGCCTAAGTACCTCCAGGACTCATGCAGATGAGTATGCTACTAGAAACAGTGCACATGGTGAGAAAAGTTATGGACTCCTAAGGAGTCAGGATTCAACCCGGAATCCCACACTATAAAAACCACCCAGTCGAATAGGATGACTGTGATAGACCAAAAAAATTAATAATGATAATAATAACAGTAATCATCATCATCATCATCATCATCATCATTTGTACCCTTTGTTACCATAAGAAGGTTTTTAATTTAATTTTTCTACTCCAAGATATGATGATCATTGCAACAGTAATAGTAATAACAACAATAATGATAATAATTGCCAGTCTTTGTTGCCATAAGAGGGATTCTAAGTTTAATTTAGAATCTCTCTTATGGTAAGAGGGATTCTAAACTAAACTTAGAATCCCTCTTATGGTAAGAGGGATTCCAAATTTAATTTAGTTTTTCTGTCCCCAGCCGATTGTTTATTAAAAAAGAAGATAAGGTATAATTATCGCCAACATTATAATAATAATAATAATAATAATAATAATAATAATAATAATAATAGTAAACAGTAGAGCAAAAGAATGTGATGAGTGAGACGCAGAATTAAATAATCTAATCACAAATATAAACAAACTCCTTTTTATGTTTTATGTTTGTTTGTTTGTTTGTAGTAAACACTGCGATGCAGAGCTACGTCTGTGTGGAAGTTGCCACTTAAATAAAAAAAGAAAAAAGTGAAAATCACCAAAAGGTAAATGAAAGAGAGAGTATCAACCGGAGTATGACGGAGGGAGTTAAACCAATTAAAGAGGGGTTACGTTAAGAGAGAGAGAGAGAGAGAGAGAGAGAGAGAGAGAGAGAGAGAGAGAGAGAGAGAGAGAGTATTTTTCCCCTGCTCGATGGAATTAGATTGAATGCTGTGTTATTTTATGAGAGTGTCTGTGAATGATATTTTTGTACGTGTAGATTCAAGGGAATCGAATCAACCTGATCACCTCTCTCTCTCTCTCTCTCTCTCTCTCTCTCTCTCTCTCTCTCTAGAATTAGGAAGAGCTTTGTACACACACACACACACACACTATATATATATATATATATATATATATATATATATATATATATATATATATATATATATATATATATATATATATAATAATATATATATACATATATGTACACATATGTACATACGTACATACATACATATACATTCTAAGTAAGTGACTGACCAGAAATATAGGTGAAAGAGTAAACCTGAGACACAAAAATTGTTCGAATACAAAGAGAGAAACTTTGGGTTCGCACTGTGCAGCATACTCCTATACGTTTCCTTATTGTTTTCACTATGGACATTGTCTGTGGTCCAAATGCTTGCTTGGAGGTTCTCACACAGAAAGCTAAGTAATTTCTCTTGTACATAGTGAGAGAAAGAGAGAAAGTCAGATTACTGAGACTTGATATGCTCACATTAATTGAAGGATCCCGTTCTCTGTCTTCTGTGGGACATTGTTATGGCTCAAAGTAGTGAATCTTCAGAGTCGTTGACTTTTGAAGAAAGGCTAGTGCACTTGTTTTACTCTCGCCATTCCTCTGTTATACCTGGATATTTCAGTCCTTCATCCTTGTGGCTTCTCTGGGCCAAATTGTGACTCATTTCAGCTCGCACCAGATACTCACGGTCTTTAGCAAAGTTCCTGAACGGTCGAAAAGATCATATCAAGTTAAATATTATTTGCAGACATGGAGCTCCACTATGTTGTTAGCTCCTGCTACCTAAGTCATTTTAACATCTCAGGGCCCTCTCGTTCTCCCTGAAGAGAGAGAGAGAGAGAGAGAGAGAGAGAGAGAGAGAGAGAGAATCATAACAAGTTACACGAGTAATAGTCATAGCAGACATGGCGTGTTCCAGAATTTCACGACGCCATTTCCTTCCTCACAGAAACGGCTCTTTATCTGAACCCCTTTCCGCATGGCGATGCTCTTCTCTCTCTCTCTCTCTCTCTCTCTCTCTCTCTCTCTCTCTCTCTCTCTCTCCTCGCAAATTGCAATGAATTATGGACCAGAGTCTACTACTAAAGAAATGATTTTGCAGATGTGAACCAGAGCGAGGCGAGTTTCACTCGGTGAAACAGGACTGACTGACAAATGGGAAACTCGTGATATATATATAAAAAAAAAAGTCGCGTATTGTGCGTTGTTTGTAACGAGGTGTCTCTTTTGAGGTAATTAGCTTTCCGATTGTTAGTGCGAGTCGGAGATGAAAGTCATTTAGTGTTGGTGGTCATTTGCGAAAATAGACAAAAAAAAAATTTATGGGTAATGGACTTAGTCGGTGTTGCAAGGACGATTAACCCTGAACAGTAGGTGGATATTTTTGCGTTTGCAAAGACCAACTCCCTGACAGACTTTGGACAGACACTGATTCAGACAGACAGACATACACTGCAAAATCACTAGTGACGTAATCAGCTGCAAAACTTAATGTCTCACTGCAAAATAATTTTACACAACAATATCAAAGAGAGAGAGAGAGAGAGAGAGAGAGAGAGAGAGAGAGAGAACTGGGAAACTGAAGAGTAAAACAAGTTGAGAGTAATAACCGACGAGGAAGGATGAGAAACAAAACTAGTAATAGGATAAAAAAAATTACTAGAAATCACGAAAAGGTAGAGGCATCAGGATGTGCGGACATATAAAAAGGATAATTTTACGTCAGAAAAAAGGGAAGGAAGGCTCTCATCCTTCCCGTCATCAGGAAGTGACGGATAGGAAGAAAGTAGATAAAAGGGCGTGAATTACTTGAGGGCTTCCTGAGAACTAAAATGAGGAGGGAGAGGATTACAGGGTCTTCGAACCGTAGGGCAGTGATACGACTTCGCAGGGGAAGGTCAGTGAAATCTAGGACTCTAGGACTCTTGAGCATTTGTGAGGATTCCTTCGTTTCGCGTAGATATATATTGTATACTGTGTGTATATATATATGATATATATATATATATATATATATGTATATATATACATATATATATATATATATATATATATATATATATATATATATATATATATATATATAATCAACACACAGTATATATATATCAGGATATATATAAATGAAATAATCAACACACAGTCATTAAATGACTTGTGGAACTTAGGGATGAATTTCAATGAAAGACTCACATCAGATCGAACGTCATATCTTTCAGTTGAATATAAGGCCGTTGCCATATAAGCCACACACTTCCATTAAATGACTTGCGTGACTTATATTTTCAATATGTTACCGAAGGGGAACTGCCGAATGGTTAGTGTGTCACTATAGTCCTGATTCCTCGTTCGCTGGTTCACCCCACGGGAAGACTTATTATCAACTAAAAATCCTGATGTGAGTCATAAAATATATTATATATATATATAAAGGACGTTTGTATATTGTATATAATATATATATATATATATATATATATATATATATATATATATATATATATATATATATATATATATATATATATATATACATATATATATATACACATATATATATTATATATAATGTAAAATGTGGTAAGTTTCAAATGTGGCCCACGTGGGGTACCTATCCCAAATTAGCAGCATCACTCCAGACGTTGTCTCTACAGCTTGCACCTGGATACCCCCGGAAGCCGGCGCTCCTTTGTGTTTTCTTAACTGTGCTGATCTCTCTCTCTCTCTCTCTCTCTCTCTCTCTCTTTCTCGATGTTTGTGTCATTCTCCATTGTATATCGTCACCTGCTTGATAAATTTTCAGATCCTCATCAAAGTTCATTCATTTGGGTTTTCAAACTGTTGAAAATGTACATAAATATTATCTCTCTCTCTCTCTCTCTCTCTCTCTCTCTCTCTCTCTCTCTCTCTCTCTCTCTCTCTCTCTCTCTCAATTTGCTAATCACAGTGAATGTAGCTTCACTTGGGTCTACAGGTATCTAAAAATAATAATTAAATTCTCTCTCTCTCTCTCTCTCTCTCTCTCTCTCTCTCTCTCTCTCTCTCTCTCTGGTAGACATCAGAGGTTCCTCACACTGAGGAACCTGGGGCAACCCGAACGAACTGTAAGTCTGTAAGGTAAGGTCTCTCTTTTATGGCAGTGTTTTTCACCTTCTAATCTAACGAAAATTCAATTATTCTGTCAACTCATTTACCCTATTTACTGTGATACGCAAAGAAATCAGGTTAGCTGTGAGAGTTCCTTTAAAAATCATGAATTTTATGAAGAGAAATTTATTTTCCTCCTTAAAATGTAAGGGTTGATTTTATCTTCGTAAAAGTAAGCCTTTGAATTTATGAGTTTATTAATTATTTGATTGTTTTCAAATTCACGTTCGCGAATGTTTAAAATTCGGATTACGTCCACATTTGTAAGTGGGCGAATTTCTTGGCGAGTTTGGTATATAGGGGATCGGGAAGTACTTCGAAAGAGAGAGAGAGAGAGAGAGAGAGAGAGAGAGAGAGAGAGAGAGAGAGAGAGAGAGAGAATTTAATTAATATTTTGAGATACCTGTAGACCTAAGTGCAACTACATTGATTGTGATCAGCAAATTGAGAGAGAGAGAGAGAGAGAGAGAGAGAGAGAGAGAGAGAGAGAGAGAGAGAGAAAATAAATAATGAATTAACCACAATGAAAACCAATTCAAGCCACAGAATACTCAATGTTACAAAGATTTTTTCTAAACTGTAAAATTCTTCATGAAAGGAATAACGAGAATTATTTTAATTACCTCAAATAATGCCGACCATTAACCTGAACATTCCCGAAGCGCTTATTTGAAAGCTACAGGAGAGAGAGAGAGAGAGAGAGAGAGAGAGAGAGAGAGAGAGAGAGAGAGAGAGAGAGAGAGAGAACACTTTCGAGCAAAATATGGAACAGACAGCCGGTCGCTCTATTTCCACCCTATGAATAGAATCTTTTTTTCTCTTTTTTTTTTTGCTCCACTTTATAGAAAGAAAATTGATGTCTTGACACTTTCTACATAAGATGAACAATCAGAGCGTTTTTATGTTCTCCCTCTATCTCTCTTTCTATTTTTTTTTCTCTAATTCCAGGTGAAAGATAGCCCACTTTCCTGCATGACACATGCAACGATGCAAATTCCTCCTTTATGCCGGATGTATTTGTCACACCCGTGAATATAAACGCTCTCTCTCTCTCTCTCTCTCTCTCTCTCTCTCTCTCTCTCTCTCTCTCTCTCTCTCTAGATGTTTATGTCATTCTCTGTTTAATATCATCAACATCAGAAATTTGAAAATATAAATAATATCTCTCTCTCTCTCTCTCTCTCTCTCTCTCTCTCTCTCTCTCTCTCTCTCTCTCTCTCTCTCTCATTTCACGTTGGTCAAGGAACGAAAGCGCTTGCGTTATTACATGGTCAGAATAAAGGTTGTAATACCTTATATTTTTGAGAGAGAGAGAGAGAGAGAGAGAGAGAGAGAGAGAGAGAGAGAGAGAGAGAGAGAGACTACGGTTTTAATAGGTGACAAAGAGAAGTCAGCATTTTGTTAGATTAATTAATATTCTGACCCATATCAGAATATTAATAGTAACAAACCAGCTCCTAACATTAGAAAATATTTAAAAAAAAAAGATTCCTATATCTTGATAAAAAAAAAAAATTAGAATATGAAAATATTACTTTGATTTCCTGAGTACAACTTTTCCCCAGTTTCGGAGATAATGATATTTTTATAAGTGGTCTTATATTCTCGTCAAGTTTCAAAATGGTCAAAAGTACTAAGTAGAATCACTTTACTAATTACTTTAGAAAAAGTAACGAACTTTCTACTATATTGCGCATTTCATTTCCACAGTAAAACTTTTCCAAATTCCGGTGATTATGATATTTTTATAAATGATCTTATAGTCAGGTCAAGTATCAAAATTGTTAAAAAGATTACGTAAGATCACAAAAGGTTAAACATTCAAGACTCTACAAAAGTCGCGGGTTTCCTTTTTTTTTATCTTTATATAACACGCTCACATCATGAATCACCAAGTTGTTAGTGGGTCAAATTTCTTGATGACTTTCGTAGCGTTGTTGTTTTTTTCAACTGATCTGGTATTAAGTTTCAAAACAAAACAAAGCATATTGCTAGATTGATAATCTTCGAGATATATATATATATATATATATATATATATATATATATATATATATATATATATATATATATATATATATATATATATATATATACATATATATATGTATATATATATATATATATATATATATATATATATATATATATATATATATATATATATATATATATATACATACATATATATATATATATATATATATATATATATATATATATATATATATATATATATATATATATGTGTGTGTGTGTGTGTGTGTGTGTGTGTGTGTGTGTGTGTGTGTGTGTGTGTGTGTAGAATTTCTTTCATGGGAATAACAACGTTCCATAAAATATAAACAGATATAATTATGACCAAGACAAAAGTGAAACAACGGATTGCAAGATCTTTCATATTAACTTGAAGTCATTTATAAGATTGGTCATATACTCGTTGTTATTCATCTCACGTCTTTTAAGAGAGAGAGAGAGAGAGAGAGAGAGAGAGAGAGAGAGAGAGAGAGAATAAAAAAAGAAAAATATAATCAGCGATATAAAGCAAAAGAATGAATTACCGAGGAAGTGTAAAAACACTCGGGGTCTCTCCCCTTGTGGGAGCTACCTGCCTGCCCGACCCGTCTAAGCCATATACCCCTGGAAGTCAACCCGGCAGCAGCAGCTGCCCCAGCGGTTTTTGGCGAGCTGCTTCGTTCAAGGATAACCTGTTGGGGCGCCCCTATCCTGTGGGGTGGGTATCCTATGCCCAGATGCCCTCCTTCCCGCTCTCCTATATGAGGAAGCCTCCATAGTCCCCACTACAAATAGATGAGGAGTAGGAGAAGAAGAAGGAGAAGGAGGAGGGGTAGGATAAGGAAGAGGAGGATGAGGAGGAAGAGGAAGAAGAGGAGGTGATGGAAGAGGAAGGGAGGGGGAGGAGGAGGAGGAGGGGTAGGAGAAGAAGAGAAGGAGGAAAGGTAGAAGAAGGAAGATGAGGAAGAGTAGGAGGAAGAGGAAGAAGAGGAGGCGATGGAGGAGGAGGAGGAGGATGAGGATAGATAGAGGAGGAGGAGGAAGAGGAGAAAGAGTAGGAGGAGTGGAGGATGAGGAGAAGGAGGAAGAGGAGACGGGGAGTAGGAGGAGGGGGGAAGAAGAAAAGGAGGAGGAGGAGGCGTAGGAAGAGGAGGAGGGGGAGGAGGAGGAGGGCGGTTCAACATAAGCCCCAAGTAGACCCGACCTCCCTCCTAATACCCCAATGCTATATATCCCCTCCGGGCCTACTTAGCCTCTGTTATAAAATACTGTAGAGTATATTTTAATCTGTAAGTAAAAAAGAAAAATGGATGAAAATGAATAAAAATAAACATAAATTTATTACCGTCTCGATCTTGAATAATAGCTTGAAAGAGTTATAGCTTGAGTTTTGTATATCATTCACAACAGGTGATATCAAATCCTCAATAGCAGCCAGGTGCTAGCTGGCGTAGGGTTGGTGTGTGTGTGTGCGTGTGTACGCTTTTGTACGCCCAACGAACTAGAGCCTCGTCGATGTATTGTTTGGGAAGCGTATATTTTCAGCGAACAGTGTAGTCAGCAGACTTAGTTTTCTGTAAAAGAAAACTGTTGTGCCGGCTGTGTCTGTCAGTCAGCACTTTTTCTGCCCGCCCTCAGATCATAAAAACTACTGAGACTATATGGCTGCAAATTGGTATGTTGATCATCCACCCTCCAATCGTCAAACATACCAAATTTCAGCTCTCTAGCCTCAGTAATTTTTATTTTATTTAAGGTTAAAATTAGCCATAATCGTGCTTCTGGCAACGGTATAGGATAGGCCACCACCGGGCCGTGGTTGTTGTTTCATGGGCCGCAGCTCGTACAGCATTATACGCTGTACAGAAAACTCGATTGTGCCGAAGAAACTCCGGCGCATTTTTCACTTGTTTTTCGTTGTAATGTCTTTTAATATAATTAAATTATAGTGCCCGTGATTGTTCATGTAAAATTTTATTGCACTGTAGTCAACTATTTAACAATCCGTAAGTCATGTGGAATACTGAAACATGTACGCTTATTTCCCGTGTTAATGTCTTTTAATATAGTTATATTATAGTGTCAAGGAGTATTTGTGTAAAATTGTATTGCATTATAGTTTGCTATTTTGCATTCCCCTAGTCATCTCTAAAACATTTTGAGATTTATGCAGGAACTTTACAATCTGCAACACCCTTCTGTTACGCAAGATTGCATTTATAAAAAAGAAAACGATTTAACTTAACACTCCGGAGACGAGCATCTTTATCTCCGCGCAGTTCGGAGGCTGCATCTCAAGTCGCCCAGGATGAGATGTGTTACGTAAGAGCGCACATACGTACGAACACTCATTCATGAACTTAGGTTTATGTAACTGTCAAGTTTCATTCTGTCTTTAGTTTAGACGAAGAAGCTTACGAGTAACTAGAATGTTTTGAATAGAGATTTTAGGTGTTTTTTTTTTTTTTTGGACCATCTGGTACAAAGCAGATCAGAGAGTGTCTGAAAACATCTAATATCTTCTGTTGTTAATGATCTGTAAGTTGTATTTCAACGTTGTTTTAAACGTACACCTCTCTCTCTCTCTCTCTCTCTCTCTCTCTCTCTCTCTCTCTCTCTCTCTGAACAGAGAAATTTTACGTTTTTTTTCGACCATCTGGTACATATATAAATTATAAACCGTCTGAAAATATCAAGTATCTATGATTAAACAATCTGTAACTTGTATTTTCCTCTCTCTCTCTCTCTCTCTCTCTCTCTCTCTCTCTCTCTCTCTCTCTCTCTCTCTCTCTAGCCTCCTGGCAGTCGATTCTCGAACCGGAATGCACGTTCCCTAAAATCCAGTATGCCACTGTAGGCTCAAACAATAAATTATGTACTTAGTTGTTAGTCGACTGTTATGGGTCGCAGCTATGGTAGAGATACTGGAGGAGAGGACAGAAAAATGTTAACTGTGAGTTTTCACACTCCGTTGGAATGTACACTACTAAAGAATTAGTCCTCTCTCTCTCTCTCTCTCTCTCTCTCTCTCTCTCTCTCTCTCTCTCTCTCTCTCTCATTAACTGACTTAATCCCTCGGCTAAACCACATTCTTCATTTGCTGTATTTTCTAGTTTTTTTCGTTGTAATTTCTCTTTCAACCTTCAAACTTACTAGATTAAGCCGAGTATGTCTTCACTCGTAAATTGAGATTCTCTCTCTCTCTCTCTCTCTCTCTCTCTCTCTCTCTCTCTCTCTCAAGATTAGTTTTCTCAAACGGCATTGAATATAAGCTTGTGGCGGTTCACTGTAGCTATCTTAATTGTTTTTCAAATGTGTATAACAGTAGTAGATACAGTATATGTGTGTGCATATGTATAGTGTATATTTATATAATATATTATTTATATATATATATATATATATATATATATATATATATATATATATATATATATATATATTTATATAATATATTTATTATATATATTTATATAATATATTTATTATATATATGATATATATATATATATATATATATATATATATATATATATATATATATTTACTTATTTAGGTATCACTCTCATGGGTATAATGTTATCCCTGTAAAAAAAAAAAACTAGATCAGTCTTCTCGTAGACATGGCTTCACACGTCCTCGAATCCACTGTGTCATCGCTACGCATAACATCTCAATTTTAGATTCAAGAAGCAAAGATCAGACGCACCAAACTCGATGCAGAAACCAAGCATCCAATTCTTCCTTACATGAGAGGAATTGTAAATAGTCTAATAAACCATCCGTATACTGAATAGTCGCGAGATAGTACGGGTTACTACCTTGAGACAATTCTCCTTGTGTTTTATAATTTGCTAATGTTTTTACCTTTTATTTTATTATTGTGTTTTTTTTTTCTTTTCCATTAACTGATCTCTTCTTTCTGTATTACCTGTTACCTTCTGCAACTTGTTCCAAATGATTTACTACCCTAAAGCAATTCTCCTTGTATTTAAATAATTTACTTACATTTTTATCCGTTTATTTGTTAATATGTTAATTTATTTATTTTTTTTTTCCTAATAACTGATGTCTTTTTTCTGTGTTTCCTATTACCTTCTGTTACTTCTTTCTAATGAACACTACATATTCTTTGGACGCTTGAATTTCAAGTCAGTGGCCCCTGTTGTGGGTTTGTTCCATATGAATAGGGTTCGTGTTCTAAATAATAATAATAATAATAATAATAATAATAATAATAATAATTAATAATAATATTATTATTATTATTATTATTATTATTATTATTATTATTATTATTATTATTAATTATATTAAAGCACCGTGCATTCAAACAAAAAAAAGTTAATATATCGTCTACAGTAATGTAAGGCTTGCTCACAAGGTGACTAGAGATAGCAGAAAACTGTCCTGTAGCTGTTGTCCAAAATGAATCATATCACCTACAGTAAATGTAAGGCTCGTTCACAAGTTGATAGAAGGTAGCAGAAAACTGTCCTAATGCCGTTGCATAAAATTAATTATATCAAGGCTTGTTCACAGGCTGATTAAAGATAGCAGAAAACTGTCCGGACACCGTTGCCAAAAAAGAATGATATCAAGATTCATTCACAAGGTGACAAAAAATAGCAGAAAACTGTCCTAACGCCGTTGGCCTAAAAAGAATTATATCAAGGCTCGTTCGCAAGGTGACAAAAGAAAGCAGAAAAATTCCTAACACCATTGACCAAAATCGACTGAATTTAAGATCATTTGGGGTTAAAACCCCATTTCGTAGTCCGGCTAAATGTCTTCTTGATGATGATATCACTCGTAAAATATCTCAGGTTCACCTACGTGTTTGTTCAAGGCTTAGATAAAACTGCATTGCCATTTTTGGAGTCAGGTTGGCAGGTCACTTTTGCGTTTAGATAGTATAGGCGGTGTTTAATTACTTGCTTTGTACAACTGTCTTCAGTACAGAGATTTTGGTGATGTGCTTTTGTATACTGCACATCAACTTTCATATTTACTTATTTCTTTTTTTCTCGCTCTCTCTTTCTATCTACTTTTCTCCCTCTTTCTATCTATCTATATATCTGTTTATCTATTAATCTATCTATGTATCTAACTACCTATTTATCTCTCTCTCTCTCTCTCTCTCTCTCTCTCTCTCTCTCTATATATATATATATATATATATATATATATATATATATATATATATATATATATATATATTCATATATCATGATCATATATATCTTTCAAATGAAATAATATATATGTATGTATACTATATATATATATATGAAATATATATAAATTTCTGATCACATCAGATCGAACCCAGGTCTTTCAAATGAAAGGCATTTCTGTTCCACACGTGGCCTGTCATTTGAAAGACCTTATTTCTGATATATCAGAAATATATATATATTCCACACGTGATTGTGTGTTGATTATTTCTATATATATACATATATATATATATAAATTATGTACGTATGTATTTGTGTGTATGCATGTATGCGTGCGTTTAAGATTGCTTTACCTTAATTTAGTCAGGAAAGCTATGGATGTTTACTTACAATATAGGTCACTTACACAGCAGAATTCCTCTTCGCTTACGACACACCACCTGTATTTGACTTTTCACCATAGTTCATCGACTTTATTTGCTTCGCTGATGCAGGGCAAAGAGCCTTTCTTTTTTTATGTTTATATTTGCTCTGATATTTCGCAAATTTCTTGCCTAATGAATTCTGTCTCTCAGTTACGAAAAGCAAACTGGATATTGTTAACATAATATCCAGTTTCCTTTCAAGCCAATGCAGGCAGACTGACACACCCGAAAAATCAGTTCACAGCTTGGCCACCCACTCTCGACTGCAACTGCATTTTGCAAATATGGCAAATGCATTCTCTCTCTCTCTCTCTCTCTCTCTCTCTCTCTCTCTCTCTTTAAAACTTTACGTTACTCCTAGAAATGTGGTAGAGATAGTTTGTGTAGGTGGGCTTAAATATGGTAAATCATTCTCTCTCTCTCTCTCTCTCTCTCTCTCTCTCTCTCTCTCAAAACTATTCATATGAAACCAATATAACATTATGAAAGACATACAAACATTTGAAAATATAAAAGAATAGAGGAAAATATTGATACTGCAAGCTAGTTTTAACAAAGTCATCTTTTTTCATAAGCCTAGTGTTTTAGCGGAACCCAAAAATTGATGAAAGCTTTAAACTACACACTTCATTAACAGCTGACGTTCCCGTTGTTTACCACACCGAGTCACATTTATCAACTGCTCTAGGTACGGTACGAAGTGTAAATTCACCATTTTTAGTTTTCTGTAAAAGAAAACTACTGAGATGTCTATTTGTCTGTCCGTCCGCAGTTTTGCTGTCCGCACTGTTTTCTGTCGGCACTTTTTTCTGTCCGCACTCAGATCTTTAAAACTGCTGAGGCTAGAGAGCTGCAATTTGGTATGTTGATCATCCATCCTCCAATTATCAGACATACCAAATTGCAGTCCTCTAGCCTCAGTAGTTTTTTATTTTATTTAAGGTTAAAGTCAGCCATGCTCGTGTTTCTGGCAACGATATGGGACAGGCCAACACCGGGCCGTGACTGAAAGTTTCATGGGCCGCGGCTCATACAGCATTATACGCTGTGCAGAAAACTCGACTGCATTTTTGACACGTTTCTTGTAAGTCATTCTTCAGAGCGAATGATTTGAAGTTAAGTGAGTAAGAAGAAAACGAGTTTTTATTTCCCGGCTCCAGACAACATAGGTCACTTGTTTATCGGAGGCGTTTCTTGCGATGTGAAAATGAGTTTGGTCAAGAAACTGGGACTTGCAATGGCCCGTTTGCGAATTATTTTGTTGCAGTGCAACAATGCATTGAATAAAACGATGTTTTGCGGGTTTGTACGTATGAATGATTATGTAGAACAAAGTGTTTGTTGATTATAGTTTGCTGAAATGGGCTGAATGTCAAGTGTTATATATATATATATATATATATATATATATATATATATATATATATATATATATATATATATATATATATATATATATATATATATATATATATATATATATATATATATATATATATATATATATATATATATATATATATATATATATACACAGTACATATATGTGTATATATATATATATATATATATATATATATATATATATATATATATATATATATATATATATATATATACATATAATATATATATACTGTATATATATTACACAGTATATATATGCAGTCCATATATGTATGTATGTATATACATAAATATATATATATTAATATACATATATGTACATATAATCCTCCAACTACAAAACTACTTTCCTTTTTTGGGCAAAAACCGTAAAAGATGCAAGCTTTTAAATTCCCGCGCCATTAACCAAGATGACTGAAATTCCATAGTGACGTGTACTGATTCAATTTTCAAACCCCTCAATTCAAACTTCAACGGTGCGAAACTGTTGGTAGAACTGGTGGAACTGTTGATCTGCCCCAGTTATTTCTATGGTTTTCGATTATAACTTTTATGGGAACTGCTGGCCATGCGTCGGAGGGAAAAAATGATTATCAGAGATTATTGTGTCACTTTTCCTTCTAATATCAAGCATTTTGAAGTATGTGTGCACTTAAGCCTCTCTCTCTCTCTCTCTCTCTCTCTTCTCTGGTCTTCGATATAACTTCTCTGGGAACTGTTGGCCACTTATCAAAGGAAAAGATGATTACCGGTAATTATGGAATCAATGATGTGTCTAATTTTAAGTATTTTGAAATTAGACACGTCATTGATTGCATAATTACATACTTCAAGTATTTTGAAGTATGTATTTATAGGCCTGTCTCTCTCTCTCTCTCTCTCTCTCTCTCTCTCTCTCTCTCTCTCTCTCTCTCTCTCTAGGCTTTTGGGTTTAATTGCAAACAGTTGCACGTTGCGCCTAACAGCCAAAATATTTTTGCTTATAAAGCTGGTTGTTTGGTCTTATTTCGACCTATGGCCCTTACATCAAACAGCCAGCTATTTCTGCGTATGAAATTCTGTCAGTGAATTAACCTAGCGACAGGTGAAAAGGAATTATCAACATTTATTGTATATGAGGTTGGGTCTAGCTTCTAGTCTATATGCCAAGTTTTTGAAAGATAGAAAAATCAGGCGTATATTGACCTCCATACGTAATTCTGTTAATCAATTAAGCTAACGACGGGTGAAAAGGATTTGTCAATGCTTAATGTTTCGTTATTTGGCCCAGCTTCTAGTCCATAGGCTTAGTATTCGAAAGTTGGAAATCCAGTCGTACATTTATCTTATTCTGCATTTACAATTGTATCAAATTACTGGTATTTAAGTTTTATCCATTTAAAACTCTCGTGCTCAACGCTTCTCCATATTTGCCTATTAGTTTGTAGGCCTATCATTTAAAAGCATTGCGATCTATTCGCATATTTGGCTTATTCTCCGATTACAGTTGTATTCAGTTACTGGTATTTGAAGTTTGTTAATTTAAAACTCTCATTCCCAACGCTTCTCCATATTTGCATACGAGAAACCCCCCCCAAAAAAATAAAGAAAAAAGAGAAAAAACAGTATGGCTCTCATTACGTACCTAAACCACGGACTTGCTTTTTTTGCTCCGTGTTCCCCTGCGGCTCTTTTGAAATATTCATGTTATTGACTTTGCCGAACTCGGCTTAAACTGCCTTGAACACACATCCTTGAACTGGGAGGGAATGGTGGAACAAACAGAAGAGAGGCATTATTTAAAACGATAAACGGTAGGAAAGCCAAAATCAGAGATGGAGGAGAATGAGAAGGAGAACACGTATAGCCTTGCACTCCAATCATAGCCAGTGAGGAAGAACATCGTAGAGGAGTCTAGCCCTGAGGGGTGACGAGTGGAATCTGAAATACGCTGTGATTCTTTGGTAAAATATTCCTTTTTTGTGAGTTTTTGGTGATACCGTACTGCTATTTTTCAGTAGTTTTGTCTACAGTTAGCCTTCAGAATCGTCGGTATCACACGCTTTCCTAATTTCTTTGTATAATGAGTCTGAAAATTTATACCGTGAGTTTGAATCTGGTCTACATCTCGAGTAATCGATTCGCTAGCTTGGTATTGCTTAATTTTTTTTTTTTTTAGTCCTTATAATCTCACTCTTTATTAGTGACAGGTAATTATATATCTCCAATGACTTTAGAATTCGTTTGATTTACTTGTTTCTTATAATAAGTATTTATATAATGAGTTTGACTCTGGTCTACATCTTGAACATCGATTTGCAAAACTTGGTAATGCGTAATTTTTTCCAGACTTTTTAGTCTCACTCCTAATGAATGCTAGTTAATTATACATCTTCAAAGACTTTTAAAATTAGCTTCATATTCTCATTTCTTTATATAATGAGTCTGAATACTTACATAATGACTTTGAAAACGTTCTTCATCGATCAGTTTCTTTTTTCCAAACCTCGTAATCTCACTTATCAATGGCAGTTAAATGATACACCCTCATTGACTCTATATAAAGTTAGCTTCATTTTCCTTCTGCATTTTCCTCATTCTCAAAATAATAATAAAAATCTGGTTAACTTTTTAAAAATAATTTTCAAAGGATATGGATCAGTAGATCTATTGAGTAATGGGCCAAATAGAATGATTGCTTGTGAACTACTTTCCACTTCTTTTCTTCGAAAGATTGCAAGTCATTTTTATGGTTTTATGATCCAGAAGATGTGGTTTTCAAGCGAGACTTCCTCTCTCTCTATCTCTCTCTCTCTCTCTCTCTCTCTCTCTCTGTGTGTGTGTGTTTATCTATCAATCCGTTGTAAAAAAAAAAAGCTTCAGTACTTTCAGAGATAGTTTACATTGAACAGAGAAAATATCCACCTACCATGGAATATTCTCTCTCTCTCTCTCTCTCTCTCTCTCTCTCTCTCTCTCATTACGTTCATAAAAGCTTCAATACTCTGAGAGCTAGTTTACATTGAACTAAAAAAAATATCCACCTAATATGGAATATTTTCTCTCTCTCTCTCTCTCTCTCTCTCTCTCTCTCTCTCTCTCTCTCTCTCTCTCTCTCTCTCTCTCTCTCTCTCTCTCTCTCTCTCTCTCTCATGAAACAACAAGGGCACCGTTTAATATTCCATTCGCAGTTTCACCCCACCAATTGAGGAATCAGGATCTTTTGGCCTTCTTTGGTATGCAAAGAGGCTGTGTGCCAACTTAGTACTGCGCAAGCATGCCCAGGGCATTGCTAGCATTGGAAGCAATGCAAGTAAGCGCAAGCAGGAAGAATAGTCTTTACGCAACGTAACCCTCTTGCAACAGTGTTTCCCCAGGAAGTAGAAATGCATTGAAATATTTCATAACATGCAGCTCGCTTTGCCAAGGTATTTGAAGGCATTAAAGTTTAGACTTAGTTTGACTGAAAGCAAGCAGTGAATACTGGTATATGCTGCGCATTACCTTGGTCCAGATTTTGCTTGCGAGGGTACTTGTGAAGGAAAGGGAATGGGAATAAAAATAAAAAGGAATAACTGATGTACTGAAATCTTTCATAACATAACAGCTCGCTTTGCCAGGATGTATAAGAAGGCATTAAAGTTTGGGTTAGGTTTGACTGAAAGCAAGCAGTGAATGCTGGTAAATGCTGCGCATTACCTTGGTCCAGATTTTGCTTGCGTGGGTGCTTGTGAAGGAAAGGGAACGAGAACTGAAGAAGTAATGATTGATGCAAAGCCTAAGAAGCTAGCTTTCCCTGAGAGAATAAAAAGCGTTTGTGATTATGTATGTATAGACACTTATTTTGTATCATAAGTGTCTATATATACATAATCACATAGGTTTTTTATTCTTTCAAGGAAAGCTAGTTTCTTAGGCTTTGCTTATTCCTTTTTTACCGTTACTGACTGGATTGCAATCTCTCACATTATCGTTTACATTTATTATTATTATATATTATTTAATATTTTTGTATCATTGCTGGACTTTATGATAAAAAATTACGAGTCTGGAATAGTAATGCATTATTATCACTTCTCTTGTCAGTTGGATGGGTCAGTTATTACTTTAGATGAATTACTACAACATTCTCCTAACGTTACATTTTAACATTCTAACCTTCATTTTCTAATCATATGACCAAAACATTAACAGTATTTCTTTTATGATTACTGTGGTATTTAAGTTTTGATGTATTGAGTTAAAAAAATTGAATTCAAGCTTTTTTTTTTAATTTGGCGTGTTTGCATTTGTCACCGTTACGAAACCGCTTGACTTTTTATCATTTTTTTTTTTTTTTGATAACCTGAATTGCTTGGTCAGTGAATCGGTTCAAGTGGGCGTGTCCGTGAATTGATGTTGTTTACTTGATTACTTGTTTACTTGTTTATATGATAATATTCTCTTCGTTGAAGCTATTCACCAAGGTTGCATATGGACGCGCTTATTCAAATTTATTTTTGACGAACTGCACAAATGGGTAGTGCCCTCAGTGCACCTCACTCCGTGCACTGTAGACATTGCTAAAACTTCATTGCAGCATCCTTTCGGCCCCTAGCTGCAACCACTTTCATTCATTTGACTGTACCTCCGTTCACATTCTTTTTCTTCCATCTTATACTTTCCTCAACCCTCTCCTAACAATTTCAAAGCAATTTATTCTCAATTTCTTTTCAGTTGCTGAATGACGTCATCGCGGGTCTCAGCTTAGCTTGGTCTTTGGCCTAAATTTATCTTCCATTTTACAGACTGACCCTCAAAAATCATATGTATTTTATTTATTTATTTATTTGACTCAGCCTAAATCTACCTGATGTGTATAATATCTTCTATAAAAAAAGCAATCATACTTTTATATATACAGTATATATATATATATATATATATATATATATATATATATATATATATATATATATATATATACATATACATATATATATATATATATATATATATATATATATATATATATATATATATATATATGTTTATTTTGGGGCCTCATGTATAAATTTAACTGATGTATATAATATCTTCTACAAAAAAAGCAGTCATACTTTATATATATGTATATGTGTTTGTGCGTGTGTGTGTATTTTGGGGGCCTCAGCCCAAATCTACCTGATATATATTATATATATATATATATATATATATATATATATATATATATATATATATATATATATATATATATATATATATAAATATATATATATATATATATATATATATATATAATATTCTCTACAAAAACAAAACAAGAGCAGAAACGTGCTCTGTAGGCCAGTATTGACTCCCACACAAACAAGTCATTTTAAAACATGTTTTTAATTGACGTGGGTTGGATCAGGCGCTAACAGACTGCCCCGAGAGCAAGAGACATTGCTTTCGTAAGACCAACTATATCTAAAACGATCTATCTAGTGCAGACGACTTTTTTGATAGCTGCTAGTATAAGTAGGCTGGTCCCGTTATGTGGATTAACGTCTTTGTTAATCAAAATGTTTATTTTTATCTTTTAATTTCAATTTTTTCTCCGTTTTATCATATATTTTCGCAGTTTACTTTCATCTTTTACGTAGCTGTTTGTTTCTGTTTCTGTTTGTCTGTCAAAAGCATCAGAAAATGAAATAGGTTTGATATTTTATATATTATTGAAATATGTATTATAACATTTTCTGTCTCTTCTCCTTTGGATATTAAATTGATTTCTTTGTTTTATATTATCTGCGCGGTATCTTTTCATTTTTAAGTAGCTGTTTGCTTCTGTTTGTGTTTGTCAGAAGCATTATCAAAATTAAATAGGTTTGATATTTTACACTTCATTATCGAAAGATTGCATTCATCTCAGGTTCCCAAGTCCTGAGGGATAAGTTTATTTTATCAATACATATATTTATATTTTTCTTATATGTTTACTAGTCGTATTCATATGAATAAAGTTTTGAATTGAAATTTGAATTTTAAATGGGATTAACAACGAAAAATTATAGCTAAAGGGAAATAGCAAAATATCATTAAAGCATTACATTAAATTAATCTCCGATGGCAATTTTAAGTATTATTAATAAAACTACCTTCAGATCAATTATAGATTAGTTATAGTAAATGGAAAATGTGGTCAGCCTTCAGTATTTCAAAATAATCTTCTGACTAATTTTTTGTGCTGAGTGGCCTGAACAGAGATGGAAAATAAGCTTTTGATGGTTTCATATATTCTGTGGCCATGATGTGAAGTGTCTCAGAATATAATAATGCATTATCATCATTCCTTTATCTCTTCTTATTGTCTGTTAACTATTCGCTTTGATTTTGTCTACTGCCTTTTGTAAAATGTTTTAATTGGTTTAGTAATCTTATATGAACACTAATTATATATATATATATATATATATATATATATATATATATATATATATATATATATATATATATATATATATATATATATATATTTTATATATATATATTTATATATATATTTATATATAAAGGCAATGCCATGTCCTTCATGGCATTGCCCTTATTTCTATATTCATCATTCTTCCATATATATACATATATATATATATATATATATATATATATATATATATATATATATATATATATATATATATATATGTGTGTATATGTGTGTATATATATATATATATATATATATACTGTGTATATATATATATATATATATATATATATATATATATATATATATATATATATATATATATATATATATATATATATATATATATATATATATATATATATGCATACACAGTAGCTCTTAGATACGCTATCAAAAATAAAAGACAAAACTTTATTCTTGGATTTCGCTGTCTCTCATCTTTTCATTTTGAGCAGAACTGGTAACATGATTGTCGATATGAATGCATTCAAGGCTAATTACCCATTATTATTATTATTATTATTATTATTATTATTATTATTATTATTATTACTGAACCATTTCTCACTTATCAAGACAGCATCCTTAAACCTTACTCCTACGGAAACTAATACTAAACCAGACGCACGAAAAATGATCGAATATAATCGAATGCCTTTGAAATTCATAGCGACTCGATAACCTCGTTTTCAAAGGCTATCTGTCGCTCAGGCTTTCATTCCTATCTTTATAGATTTTCGTCACCTTTCCATCATTTGTACGCGTTTCCTTGCCATGGCATTGGCAGCGAAATGTCAAAGGAGGTCTCTTCCTGGACCGAGAAATAAAAGAGAGTTTGTTTTGACTCTCAAAGGGGTGAAGGGCAGTTTGCTTTCGAAGGAAAATGGGCTCTTAAGTTCGTATGTGTTCTAGTTATGGCGGCGCTTTTGCAAGCCAGCCGTAGGTATATTTGATCTTTTTGCACATTTATACATTTTCACATTTACCTCACTAAAGTCGTGGTGTTGCCCTTTATGGAATGTTCAAGATTCTGTGCATGACGGACTGATTAATAAAGTATTATTGGTTGGGAGAGATCGATAAATAGAAATATATATGTATACATATATGTGTTCATATATGAATATATATATATATATATATATATATATATATATATATATATATATATATATATATATATATATACATATATATATACATATATATATATATATATTTATTTATATGTACATATATATAAAGTATATACATATGTATACTTGTATGTATGTTTATATATATATGCATATATTTGTGTGTATGCATATATTTTCAATATATATATATATATATATATATATATATATATATATATATATATATATATATATATATATATATATATATATATATGAACATATATCTGTATACATATACATATTTATTTATATATACATATATATAAAGTATATAATATGTATACTTGTATGTATGTTTATATATGTGTATATATTTGTTTGTATGCATATATTTTCAATAAGTTTGATAATGTACCTGTGTATAAAAAACAAACGCAAACTTCAAACAACGCCTCAAAATGAAACACACACGAAAAGCAAAAATCACGACGAGAACCCTCCACTCGACTCTTGACACAAAATGGAATGGAAACATTCACCAGCAAATGTCGTTTTCCTTCAGGATCTCTGCGAGACTTCCTGAAGGACCCGTTGTTGTTGCTGGGGTGGGGAAGTCAAGACCTTGCTCACAGGACTCTGCAAAGAGAGAGAGAGAGAGAGTGGGGGGCGTTTGTGCTTTTGGGATTTTCCCCATTATTTTTTATTTGTTCGCGTTTTCTATTGCGTTGCTTTTTTATATGAATGTTTTCAGCCTCATAAAAGTCAATTATTTCGAGAGAGAGAGAGAGAGAGAGAGAGAGAGAGAGAGAGAGAGAGAGAGAGAGAGAGAGAGAGGCGTTTCTGCTTTTGATTTTTCCCATTTTTTTTTATTTTCAGGAAAGAAAACTATTGAGATGGCTTTGTCTGTCCGTCCGCACTTTTTCTGTCCGCCCTCAGGCCTTAAAAACTACTGAGGCTAGAGGGCCGTTAATTGGTATGTTGATTATCCACCCTCCAATCATCAAACATACCAAATTGTAGCACTCTAGCCTTAGTAGTTTTTATTTTATTTAAGGCTAAAGTTAACCATCACCGTGCTTCTGGCAACGCTACAGGACAGGCCACCACCGGGGTCGTAGCTGAAAGTTTCGTGGACCGCGGCGAATATAGCATTATACCTGTACAGAAAACTAGATTGCGCCGAAGAAACTTCTGCGCACTTTTTACTGTTTTTATTTGTACGCGCTTTCTCGTTTTTCTAGTATATCAATATTTTTCAGTTTCATAAAAATGAATATACAGTATATTGTTATCTTAATTTAACAATATTATTTTTGAGTGTGTAGCGTTAGGTTAAAGAAACTCGATTATTCTCATGTTAATTTAACTTTCGTAAACATATAAAGTAATTTAACATTAATTTGTATGTTCACTTATATACTTATGAGTGATTCTGAAATCTATTTATATAACTAAACATGTGTCGTTTTTTAAATATTAATATAAGTAAACATGCGTCGTTTTCTAATGTATAAACTTGTTTTAGTTTCATTAAGTCAGTTATTTTTGTGTTAATTTAACAACATTTATTTCGTATGTTTAAGATTCACAAACAATTTCCCAGAACATTCATGTGCATATAAGTAAACATGCGTGTTTCATAAACATACACGATTTATATCAGCGCACAAACATGCTCCATGTACAGTGTGAGCGAGTTTTTGTTGGCCCTTGTTTGTGTGAGCTAAACTTTCTACGTTGCTACAGTAAAATTGATTAAATTGTGTAAGGTTTATATATATACTGTATATATATATATATATATGTGTGTGTGTGTATGTAAATATATATATATATATATATATATATATATATATATATATATATATATATATATATATATATATATATATATATATATTTATATATATATATATAATTATCATATGGAAACGCCCCTCTCTCTCTCTCTCTCTCTCTCTCTCTCTCTCTCTGGATGACCCACCACCTAATGCTGTAGAAGCTTTCACAAAACCACCCTCGTTCCATAATGCATTCAGGCGATGCAATCCCGGGCACAAATAAGTCAACAACAGACCTCAGCGGAAGAAAAAAATATATCTAGACCGTGTACCCAACGTCATTTTTTCAACCACTCCGTAAAGGCAAACTTCTCCTCAAAGGTACTTCCTCATTACGGACAAACTACTCTGTAGACACTGCCTATACCTAAAGGCCAATACACGTAGGAGCTATACGAACGCACGAATTCACGCACGGACACGGACGTCCTTGCTCCATTTCTAAAAAGGAAACCTAAGTAGTAAGTAAGCATGCGCCTTCAGCCAAGGCGAGTTGGTAGGATGGCTTGGCTTGACCAGTCCATCTCTCCAGCGGCGGTCACCTTCACTTTTCCCTCCTCTTACGTCACTGCGATCTCTCTCTCTCTCTCTCTCTCTCTCTCTCTCTCTCTCTTTACCTTCGTTTTTACGAGGTGGGTTGTGCCTTTTCATGTTGCTGATTGATAAAAGGTTACTTTTCTTATAGTTTTTGGTATCAGAATCATGGATTTTATTGATGACAATAGCACATAGGTCTAGACACGAGGGAATTTTGCCTTTTCAGAGCCGGCGTTAATTTTGGTTCATAAGTAACTAGCTTGTTTGAATAGATATATATCCTAAAACCTACTTAACTCGAACAGGAACAACAAAAACAAGGACTGTCACTTCTAACAATAATGATAGTTCATTTTATTGATGAGAATGGCACATGCGTCTAAAGAACTTTGTCTTTTCAAAACTAGCGTCAGTTTTGTGTTCATGAATAACTAGTCAGTTTGAATAGATATATATATATCTCGAAACCTATTCATTTTGAACAGTAGCAAGAGTAGATACTATTACTTGTAATATTAATGACAACTCACTATTTACAAATAACTGACTAATGGATAACTTGTCTCTAGTTTAGTACACAATGTGTTTTTGTTAGAAGCTTTCAGCCTCCTGTAGGCGTCGCAAAGAGGACCTTGCAATCGAGACTTCTGATGAAAATCTACGATATATATGTATATATATATATATATATATATATATATATATATATATATATATATATATATATATATATATATATATATACTGTATATATACATACATACATTATAACACCTATGGAGTGGCTTCATGTAACATTTAGAAACTGTTTTACAGTATTATGAACGTGATTTCTATTGATTTAAACTAGAGAAATACTTCTATAGAAACAGATATATACCTACAAAGCTATTACACATATCATCATCATAATAATAATGCTGTATGCCACTGTTCATTCTCGAGTGCACAAACCGGTTTTTATTGTACCAAGTAACCGGGTCACTGCCGAACCAAGTATCCCACCGTGATCATTTATCCCATGACCTTCGTAAGTTACCCGGTAATTAACTCGAGACAGTGAAAGGAGAGCAAAGGATCTTCGAAAATCAACGAGAAACACTTTCCTCTCCATAGCAAAGAGTTGCCAACCGTCACTTTAATATTTATTATTTTTTTTTCATTTGTACGAGTTCTCGCGGTTGACCTACGCCTTAAAAATACGTTTTTGCGTCGGTTACGAAATTGTTTACGTGTTTGGCTGCGACAAACATTTCAGAGTTTCGAAAGTTCTTTTTCTTCTTCTTCTTCTTCTTCTTCTTCTCTTTGCTGAGGAGACGTGATCGGACGCGTCTGAAGGTCGCTTTTCGCGAAAGACGTGTCAGGTTTCGAAGCCCGTGCAGACAGAGATCGGCTCATAGCGCTTGCTTAGAATGGCTGCTCCGTTTTTGTTTCTTTTTAGGCTGATGTTACGTGCAAATAGTAAACAGAAAGACAGCATTTACGAAGGATGGTTAATGGAAAGACGGAAGTACACATTAACTCTTGAAAATGGTAAGACAGATGTACACGCGACTCTTGAAAAGAGAAAGACAGATGTACGAACGTTCTCAATAAAAAGATAGGTATAAGCTTCTGTCAAAGTTCCGGGAGACAGATTCTAGATAAACCTTCCAAATGTTTTAGCGTGTTTACTGATATATTAAGAACCATTAAACTTTATTCACTTGTGAGGAATGAACTTCCTTTTGTTTAATTAGCGCAAAACACTTTATGGCGTTTTTACTGAGAACGCCATCAGACCTTTGCACGTCTCAATGTTGGGAAAATCATTGGGACTTGAATCTAGGGAAAGTCATTGGGACTTGAATTCCAAAAAAGGCTAAACAGTCCCAAAGACCTTTGTTTTTATTCTTGTTATAAGGTATCGTAGCCTTCACCTCGCTAAACGATGATTATATGACCGTACGAATAAGGCATTGACAAAGACGAGAGAGGGAATCTCAACATGGTTTCATTGTCAACGCCGCATATAAACACAGAAGTTAGAGACATTTTGTGATTATTGAAGGGCATTTTCTGATGACATGCATTCATATCAGTCTAGTGTTCATGGTCATTAGTGTTGAGCCGCCAGTACGTGTTATTTACTTAGTCATCTATAATGTATTTCATTTAGTCATCTATATTGTATTTCGAAATGAATGGAGCACAAATGGATTTTGTGAAAAGAATGTTCTTACGAATTTGATCTGCGAAGCTATGGACTAGAAGAAGAAGAAGAAGAAGAAGAAGAAGAAGAAGAAGAGAGAGAGAGAGAGAGAGAGAGAGAGAGAGAGAGAGAGAGAGAGACTTTATTACTAGAACACTGATCTACAGCAATACAAAGTAGCGTAAGAGTAAAGGGCGTTTGTAAAAAGAATGTTCTCACCTACTTGTTATGCGAACCTATAGAGCAAGAGAGAGAGATAATACGTTGCTGGAACATTGATCTACAAGAACATAAAGTAACGTAAGCGTAGAGGGGAGTTTGTGAAAGGAATGTGAAGTTATATAGAGAGAGATAGAGAGAGATAAACTCCTATTACTGGAACGCTGAGCTGATCTACAAGAATACGAAGTAGAGTGCCTTTGTAAAAAGAATGTTCTTACCTTCTTTTTATGAGAAGTTATAAACTGAGAGAGAGAGAGAGAGAGAGAGAGGGAGAGAAAGAGAGAGAGAGAGAGAGACTCTTATCATCATCAGCAGCAGCAGCAAGAAACGAAGACGCACCGAGGCCTGTCATTTTCTCGGAAGAAAAGATCGTCCCATTCTTTGCACGTCGAATCGCCCGTAGCAATCGACCTTGAATGGCTACGATGGGTAAAGTGGTGGGTAATGGCATCTCTCTCCCTCCCCACCTTCCCTAATACCCCTCTCTCACTCCTTCTCCCTACCCCCTTCCATCCCTCTCCCTCTGATAACCCCAGGTCCTTCAAATATTGGACGCTCCCACGGCGGCCTTCCAATAGGAGTGAAGGAGGAATCCTTCCATGGCCTTCAATAGGAGGGAAGAAGTCCTTCCCTGCCCTTCCAGTAGGAGTGAGGCGGAAAAAGTCCTTCCCACTCCTATCCCAAACCCTGAAGGAACGAAGGACCCCTTTTGCGAGGCCTTGTCCCTTAACCCTGAACCGTGCCTGAGACAGGATTAGCATTCTTTGCAAAGATCTAACCCTCTCGCCGTTTCAGTGACTATAAAGGATTGGTCATCATCATTCAGACAATCGTGTGGCAAGGAAAGGACCAGTCGATATTATTAAATATATGTATTAAATTTATAGGTATTTATCCTTTCTCCACCTGTGTCTTAAAAGGAACCATTTTGTCAGAAATGAAACTGAAAGTACATTACCAACAACAAAGATATCTGATCACACAAAAAAAAAGTTTAAATTTTAAGAGGATGTGTTTGGCAGTGAAAGGATTATTCGAAGGATGAGATGATATTTATTAAATTTATATATGTTCATCCTTCCCCTAACATGTTCCTAAAAAAAGGAACCATTTTTCGGAACTGAAACTGAAACTAATATCTGGCAACGCCGTGATCTACCAAACCTGTGAGCGACCTTTTTGCTTCCTGAATATCAAGGGACATCTTACCAAAACACGCATTTACCTTTTTAGTTTTATGTAAAAGAAAACTATTGTGCCGGCTTTGTCTGTCCGTCCACAATTTTTTCTGTCCGCACTTTTTCTGTACGTTCTCAGATCTTAAAAACTACTGAGGCCAGAGGGCTGCAGATTAGTACATTAATCATCTACCCTCCAGCCATCAAACATACCGAATTGCAGCCCTCTAGTCTCAGTAGTTTTTATTTTATTCAAGGTTAAAGTTAGCCATAATCGTACGTCTGGCAACGATATTGGCCATGCCACCACCGGCTCGTGGTTAAAGTTCCATGGGCCGCGGCTCATACAGCATTATAACGAGACTACCGAAAGATAGATCTATTTTCAGTGGCCTTGATTATACTCTGTAGCGGCTGTACAGAAAACTCGATTGCGCCGAAGAAACTTCAGCGCATTTGCTACTTGTTTAAACTTCTTTCTTTTTTGATGCGAGATCCCACAGATACCTGCGTCAGGAATCAACGATGAGATAAAAAAAAAATAAAAAGTTACACAGAATGGATTCCTCCAAACTACTTTCATTCTTCTCACATTGAATTTCTCTTGACCATTCTCATCTCGAGTTTCTTTACAGTCGCTGGCTTTCTACAAAGTCGAATTTTTCGTTATTATTTTTTTGTTTTCCTTCTTTCTTTACATCCTGGCGTTGAACAAGGGGAATATCCTCTACCATTTTATCTTTCACTTTTTGTTTACTCATTTAATTGTCTTTCACGAAGCTTTTTTCCTTTACGTGTTTGTCAGTGTTTTTTAATTTATTCGTATTTATTTTTAATCTTTCTGTCCATCCTGGCGTTGAACAAAAAGATATCCTCTTCCATTTTACTTTTTATTTTTTGTATATTCATGTAACTCTCATTCTCTCAGATTTTTCCCTGGTATGTGTTTTTGATATTGATTCATAATTATTTCAGTCTGTCTTTCCATCCTGGCGTTGAATAAGGAGAGTATCCTCTACCAATATTTTTTCTTCTTTTTTCTTGCTATCTAACTGTCATTCTCGCAGCTTTTTTCCCTTTGCAAATTACGACATTACAAAGTTATCATTCCGAGGTCGACGATCACAAGAGAAAGCGATCAAATACTTTTAATTTCAAATTTTCCTAATTCCTTTCCTTCCACTGGATTAATTCCAAATTCCAATTCCTATCCTTCCACTGGATTAATTCCAAATTCTAATTCCTTTCCTTCCACTGGATTAATTCCAAATTCTAACTCCTTTCCTTCCACTGGAAAGATCTTGAGCATCAAAGGATAAGGTAGAAAGTGACTAAAAATTCATTTGTTTATTTATTTATTTTTATTCGTTATTTTTTTATGCTATGAAAGCTGTGGATAAGATTCTTAGACTGCAGTGACCTAAGCTTTCATTCTCAGGACATTCACAGCTTGGTTTGTCTGTTCAATTGAAGGTATAGAGATAAACATACCTGCCGAGAGCGAGGTAATTAAATGTATGAGGAATACAAAGAATGGTAAAGAGTTCTGTGCCCTGGCTGATCATGACACTTAATCCTTGAGCCAATTCTGCCTAGTACCTTTAAAACTGTACCTATAGAACTGTGTACCTGTAGAACTTTACCTATAGAACTGTACCTGCAGAACTGTGTACCTTAATGGTAGGTAACAGCTTAACTTGATAGTAGAGTATCTAATTAATTCAAGGATAATGGAAGATTATTATATGTCAAGAGTTTCTCACACTTATAATGAATGATAAATACATTCATTATAAGTGTGAGTATTTATCTCATACTATTAGTGTGAAGACCCTGCAAATGTTCTTGACCTCTAAGTAGATAGTGTTGCACTTTAGTTAAATTGTCTTCGGTACTCAAAACAGTTTTCACTCTTCTTCTTCTGCTTCTTCTTCTTCTTTTTCTTCCTCCTCCTCCTCCTTTTCTTCTTCCTTTCCTTTACTTCTTCTTCTTCTCCCTCCTTTCCTATCCTTTTCTTCTTCTTCTTCTTCTTCTTCTTCTTCTTCTTCTTCTTCTGAATGGCCTTGTCTACTCTCAAGTCGTTATCATAACCTGGATATTAATAATAAGAAGGGAGAATAAAAACCGTTAAATCATAGACGACTAAAAAAAAAGTTGACCCTGAGAGAGAGAGAGAGAGAGAGAGAGAGAGAGAGAGAGAGAGAGACAGACAGACAGACAGACAGACAGACAGACAGCGAGTGAAAGTAATCGTTGTAAAAAAAAGTAATTTTATAAATCATTCGGATGTTGTAAATTACGACTGTAGACCCTACGTCCTGGTAACCTGCTTATTGAATTATTATTATTATTATTATTATTATTATTATTATTATTATTATTATTATTATTATTATTATTATTATTATTATTATTATTATTATTTCAAGTTCCAATGTTGCCATCGCTACATCCATTTTAAAGATAGTTTTCCTTAATAAATACTGAGACTTAATTACCTGTATTTGTTACCTGTACTTCTGTATTGCTCTGCCAGTGACCGTTATCTTCAGAAATATTTATTTTTTTATTATTTGATTTATATTTGTATTTATCTTTATTTATTTATTTCAGAGCTTCTATACCCGAACATCAAAATAACCACATATAAATTATAAAAATATTTTGCTTATAATTCATTCTCTCTCTCTCTCTCTCTCTCTCTCTCTCTCTCTCTCTCTCTCTCTCTCTCTCTCTCTCTCTCTCTCTCTCCTTATGAGAAACATTACTCACGAAAAGGACCTCGCACATAAATAACCATCGTACCTTAAGCACTATAATCAACGTACTTTAGACGTATATTGTCAAAAGCATCA